>NC_061121.1:59772175-59777646 GCF_002878395.1 Capsicum annuum | reverse complement strand
GGATCTTGAGGTGAGTCGATTACCGTAACGGTCACCGTAAGAGTGTGGTTTTGATTATTAGATTCATTAGGGGTTAATATTGAAATATACTTGGTTCTTAATCTTGTAATAATCTTGGTCTCACTATCTATCCTTTCATTATTTTGCAAATCCGTGTGTTTTTATGTTTGTCATTTTGTATCCCTTTATGTTGCTTGTTCTTCTCACGTTTTGTGGACTATTTTGGCATCTTGGTGGACTGATTTGTATCATAAATGAAGTAGGATATTGAGATGACAAGAATCTAACTATTACTGTTTAAAATTCTTTTGAGAGAAATTATATTTATATGTATGATAGTTCTTCTTTCCTCTTCAATTAACAATATAACATTTTCAAAAGTTTATATTAATTTAGTAAACTATTTTTCTAATTTTTTCATTGGTGATGTCAATTTTTTATGTGCATGTCTAGAACAGAGTGTTTATTTTCTAAAGTAAAAGCAAAGGAAGGAGGCAAACATATATATGTGCTACTTACGAAAGTATCTATGGATCCTTCCGCAATTATGTACATCTTAGTAAATCTTTTGATAAAATATGAGAATGTAACATTAGTTTATAATTTTTAAAGGACATTTAATTCATAAGAAAGTTGTTTATTGATTCGTTAAATTATAGTTTTTGATTTTTTACATTTTATAGTTTAAAGAGAAAATAAAAGGATAAAATAAGATAAAAAATATGAGATTCATATAATTAGATTTGTGTTATATATATAAATAATAAACAAGTTTAAAACTTACTAAAACTAGGCATGAAAATAAATTCAATTTTATGGAATCTTTTCGTTTTCTCTACTTTCTTTTAAGAAACATGAAATTACTGTTTCACTTATAGAATATATTATATAAAAATCAAACTTTTAGAAGACTGAAAATACGTAATTGATGAAAATTCACATAAAAATATATTTATATACTTAAGAATGTATACATTCAATTAATAAATTCTTTTCTTAAATATTAGTAATGTCCATAACGCTTAAGCCTTTCATATTCATAACCTTCAATTAGTTAAGTTCAAGAAGACCATTTTTTTCTTTCTCTTTTTTTTTTTTTTTTAATTTTCAAACTCTAAATATTTTGTTAATTGTCTTTATCTTCCTTTATAATTAATGTAATTGATTTGTATTAAGTAAAATTTATATCTCTATATAATTATAAAAAATAAATTCTACTCTTAATAATATCACTAACTTCATGACTTTTAAATTTTCATATTCATAACCTCCAATTATTTAATTATAAAATTTAAGATAACCTATGATGTTCCTCCATTTTCATCTATATAAAGTCATAATATTTTGTTTCAAAAAATCCATACTCAAGAAAATCCTTTTTGTTTTATATCTAAAATAGTGTTCTTTATATTATTATTTATAGTATTAAATTCAAGCTTATTAAGAAGACATTTGAAGGTTGATTGTTTTTCAAAGAGGCTATCGAACAAGAACTTAAAAAAATTGTACACTAATTTTGTATTTCTTTTTCGTGTATTTTCTTATGGTTAATGTAAAAAAATTAGGTGTGTGTGTGTGTCAGTGTTCATGAGTATGTTCTATATATGTAACTTCTATAATATGAACTTTCATGATTTTTTGACTATTGTAAATTTTATAGACTTTTGAAGGTTGATCGCTTGTCAAAAAGGCTATTAAACAATAGCATGAAAAATTATACACTAATTTTATATTTATTTTTTTGTCCATTTTCTTATGGTTAATGTAAAAGCAATAGGTATGTGCGTATGTGTGTTCATGACTATGTTCTCTATATTTAACTTCTATAATATGAATTTCATGATTTTTTTTATTATTGTAAATTTTATAGAATTTTGAAGGTTGATCGTTTGTCAAAGAGGCTATCGAACAAAAGCTTAAAAAATTGTATACTATTTTTTTTATTTCTTTTTTCGTCTATTTTCTTGCAATTAACTTAGAAAAAATAGGTGTATGTGAGTGAGTATTCATGTGTATGTTCTTTATATGTAACTTCTATAATATGAACTTTCATGATTTTTTTATGATGCGAATCGCAATATGCACATTAAGGTAGTTGTAATATGAAGTTAATCGTATATAGTGCTGACGACTTAAAGAGATTTATGCTATTGAAATTGTTTATACATATATATATAATGAGAAGGAAATTATCTTACCATCTTAGTACATTTATAAGCACACATAAGTATATTATTTCAAATTAAAATCTCAACTTTATTGAATACGCAATAGAAATGAAATAAAATTGTTATTAGAAAATATATTTTAATTTATTGATAAAGAATATATTATCCATCATTTAAAAAATGTTAAATTGTTAAAAAAAATTCTTTTATGGAACAAACCATTCTTCATAACATAATTATAACAAGTTATAATATTACGATTAGATAATAAATCTAAAAATTATAAAATTGATCAAATAAAATAATTAATTTTTAACACCGCGCGAAGCGCGGGTAATTTCCCTAGTGCTTAATTAATTGCCATCTTACTCAGAAGCTTGTGTGTTTCATATTATCAATTTAATGATTATATTTTACTAGATCAATTTAATGATTATATTTTACTAGTGAACGCATCCACGCTTTGCACGATTTTATATATTCTTTTTTTTTTTAAAAAAAAAAAAGAGAATCAAAAAATATTATATATAGATCAGTGCCTAAATGTGGTTTAAAACATTTATTTATATATATATTGTATAACCTCTATTTATTTAAAATATATTATATGAAAGCAAAATCAAGAGGTGATAAAAGTATCAGAAATTTAACAAATGAAAGAACAGAAAAGCAAAAAGAGAAAAATAATTTCTCTTTGCAAAATTAATATCCCCCAAAACATACATCATTTATCTTACAAAATTCAACATTAATATTCCATCAAAATACACACCTAGTGAAACCAAAATAATGAGGACACAATTTTGGGGGCTTTGATATGGCTTTGTTTTGGCTCTCTTTCATATTTATTCTTTTCTCTCAGACCCAACAATCAAATATTATCTCATAATTTTCACAATTCTTCTTTACCATACTGTATTTATATGTTTAGTATTTGATTGATGAATTTATTATAATTAATATTTGTCGTTTCTTTCCTCTTCATATTCAAGAGGTTAATTATCATCTTTAATATTGTCAATAATTTTTTTCAGTTACATAGGATGTCTTTAAGATACAATGAGCTTTTTTTTTTTTTTCAAAAGACTATGGTTGACATATTTTGAAACAAGTCAGAGATACTATTTTGAACCAAAATAAATTATGAATTTACACTAATTGGAAAGTCATATAAAATACAAAATAAAAATAAAAATATAGAGAGAATATATCAAAATTAATTAATAATACAACGTCATTATTGCAGTCTTTATCATTAAAAAAAAAAAAAATTACAACTAAATTGATTAGCAAGAAAAATAAAGTCAGAGATACTGTTTTGAACCAAAAGAAATTATGAATTTACACCAATTAGAAATTCATTTAAAATACAAAATAAAAATAAAAACATAGAGAAAATATATAAAAATTAGTTAATAATACAACGTCATTATTGCAATCTTTACCATTAATAAATAAAAAAATAAATTGCAACTAAATTGATTAGTAAGAAAAACTCTCTCACTTCTAATGAAAAATCAAACAAAAAATTTAGGAACGATTGAACATTTTATCGAGTTTAAAAAAGCTATTAAATTAAATCACGCGAATAACAAATTAAAGAAAGTAACAAGTGATAAAAGAAGAAAATAATTTTGCCTCATATGACAAATTCAATAAAATAATCAAAATACAAGCGACAATAGATAGTAGCAGAAGTTCTGAAAAAATTGCAACTAAATTGATTAGTAAGAAAAACTCACTCACTTCTAAAGAAAAAACAAACAAAAAATTTAGGAGAAAAAGGTAAAGAAAAAAAAATCTTACCAAAGAGATACCAAAAATTGGTCACACAATAACATATCAACGCATGACATGAAGAATACAAAACTGGTTGCCATGCCAACATCTCTGTTGGTATTTATAGTAAAACAATAAACATGTAATTATGAAAATATGGGGGTGAAAGATGTGTAACTGAAATGAAGTAATGTTCCTATTTACTTCAATATTAAATAGATTGAAGTAATGAGTATTAATGAGAAAAGAATGTGGGTAAACAAAAGTAATGAATAATTAATATTTTATCTTGCAAATGAATTAAAAAGTCCAAACAAACTACAAAAAAGATGAGTAAGATTCTAGACCTTAGAGAGCACCACGTAAGCAAACTCATATTTCTCCTTTATATAAATATATATACTAGTGAAGTTAGCCACGCTTCGCGCGGTCATAAAATTATTTATGCTTCATACAGTCATAAAAGACTTCATTAAATTTATGAATTAATTTTTTTAACATCTAATT
Source organism: Capsicum annuum (assembly GCF_002878395.1). Classification (NCBI taxonomy): domain Eukaryota; kingdom Viridiplantae; phylum Streptophyta; class Magnoliopsida; order Solanales; family Solanaceae; genus Capsicum; species Capsicum annuum. The sequence goes on along the minus strand of NC_061121.1, from coordinate 59,773,192 downwards.
AAATTTAAAAGTTTAAAATATTTAAAGTCTTTTTTTGACATAAATCTTGAATATTCAAATTCCTTCAACAATAACAGAAATTCAATAAATATAATTTTTTTGAATGTCATAATTGAGATTGAAATTTGAAAGTAATTTCAATTAAATAACAATGCTGATTTCAATGAAAACCAACCGAATGTTTTTGAACTATTTATTCAAGTGAGAAAGTCTGTAAAATGACTACTTAATTGCCATGATTGTTCATTTTCTTTATATACTTTAAATCTTTAATAGTAATTCTTAATAGCCTTCAAAACTCTTCATTTTATCTTTTTATTACAATAATAACCGACAGAAGAGGAAGATAAAGAATAGTAATTAAAAGAATTTAAGTTAAAAAGTTTCAAAAGCATAAATGCACCTGACATTCATTTTAGGGAAGCCTAAATGAAATTATTCGTAATGGTTATAATTGTAACCTAAGTGTTTATTAGCTGAATTATTACAAGTCACGACAGTAGAATATGTACTTTTTGCTTAATTAAATGTTAAGCTGACGTATTTGTTAATTCAAATAGTTAGGATATTATTATTATTTAATAAAATAAAGAAAAACATCCAAAAAGAAAGAAAAAGATCTTTTAAGCGATAAAGAGATACTACATCACCTTATTTTCAATGTTTATAAGTTGTTGGACAATAAAATTTCAAGACCGAAAAATAAATAATTCGAGACAAGAAAAATATTGCAACAATCGATTTTATTGATTTCAATGCGAGTGTTACAATTCTATGAATCCTCTGATTCACTTTTTCAAATATAAATTCAAGGGCTTGAAGCTTGATCTTGAATTTGAACTTGATTTCTTGATTTGAGGGACTTGATCTTGACTTGTGCTTGAATTCAAGGGCTTTTGAGCTTGTTCTTGAATATTGCGTTCTTGATCTTGAATCTCGATGAACTTGCTTTGACTGCTTGAGATTTTTAGAGAAATTGCGGAGTTTGATCCACGAGCTTTCTCTTGCTACTTGTTA
>NC_061121.1:59616107-59772075 GCF_002878395.1 Capsicum annuum | reverse complement strand
TTGAACTTGATTTCTTGATTTGAGGGACTTGATCTTGACTTGTGCTTGAATTCAAGGGCTTTTGAGCTTGTTCTTGAATATTGCGTTCTTGATCTTGAATCTCGATGAACTTGCTTTGACTGCTTGAGATTTTTAGAGAAATTGCGGAGTTTGATCCACGAGCTTTCTCTTGCTACTTGTTAGAGTTATAGGGTCCCTTTTTCTGAATTATGAGACCCCTATTTATAGTTGTAGGAAAGGAAGAGTCATGATGAATATGGACTTCCTTTAACCAATCAGATTTAAGTGATGTGGCGCCTTTTTATGGGCTTTTATTTCATGGGCCAGCTGTATTATTTTGACATGTAGCACGGTCCTATTGACTCCTTCACTTGACTTGCCATGCCATGTCATTTGATACATGGCGCTTATTTAGGCCTCTAGAATATGACAATATCTTGGGTTTAGTAAAGTTGACTCATCATTTGTAGCCCAAATTAATGGACTAACCCAATAAATATTGGGCCTTATTTAAATCCATACACATTTGGACTTAAATAATTAATTCAATTATATTAATCCGCAATATTTATTTGGGACTAATATATTTTGAATTTAATATAATTTGAATTTTGTACGGATTTAAATTTAATAAAATTGCATCGCCCACAAATGCCCCCTACTTCAAGACTTGTTGAGAAAATTAATATTTTAGAGACTAACCTTGAAGTATGATTATTTAAACATGTTTCCTTCGTGCTTCAACTATTTAAACATGTTTCCTTCGTGCTTCAACAATTTCCCATACATAAGAACACCTCATCAAAAATTTTAAAGCCGAACAATATTGATGTCGTCTTTCAAAAATCTTATTTTTTTTCATGAATTTCTATACTTAAGACCCATTGGTGAGAAATGATATCCAATTTCAAACAGTTTTGGAAGACTTTTTCATTGCCTTACTTAATCAGAAATAAAACTCTTCCGATTTAAGCTTAGATTGGAGAAAGAAACAACCTCCAATTTGACTTTGTATGGGAGAAGGAAATAACCTCCAATTTGACTTTGTATGGGAGAAGGAAACAACCTCTGATTTGAATTTGTATGGAAGAAAGAAATCAACCTCCAATTTGAATTTATATGGGAGAAGGAAATAACCCCCAATTTGAATTTTTATGGGAAAAGAAAACAATCTCCAATTTGAATTTGAAGATAAAAGTTATCCCAATCTGAATTTATATTGGAGAAAGAAACAACCTCCAATTTGAATTTGAAGATGGAAGTTATTTCAATCTGAATTTATATTGGAGAAGAAAACATTCATCCTACAACTCTATAAAAGGAGGTAGTTTCCCCACTTTTTCAATATCAATTTTGGGGTTTTCAAGCCATCAACAATATTGAGGTAATTTGTTTCCCTCCTACTTTTCTCTTATTTTCATCACTTTTTTTCCAGCGTTGTATGTTAGTGGTAAAAAAATTCATATCTAATTGTAGTAATATCAAAATCATGAACCGTTTCATATTCCAGAAACTAGACTTCGAGATCTATAACATATCCAAAATTTAGTTTTTAATTCCTTCAATATAAATCTCGATAATTTTTTTGAAGTTAGCCCTGAATTTTATCATGCTGAAAATTTTAGATCTGCGCGTCTTTACTAAAACATTCATAACTTGAAGTAGGAAGGATTAAATCATAAGCCTCTTGATTCTTGTGAAACTAGACACAAAGATCTATAACATATCCAAAATTCATAATTTAATACAATCGAGATATTTTCAGGTGTTATCCCGAAATCAACATTGAGTTTTGATGCATCAACAATTTCAGATTTACTTGACATCACCAAAAAAATATATCTCAATGTGAGAGTATCAAAATTATTATCCACTTGATCCTATAGATGTCTGAAACATGCATGTATAACATATCCAAAAATTAGATTTTAAAACTTCTTGGATTGTTCTGGATATTTTTTTTGAAGCCGATCTTATATGTTGTCCGGCAGAGGATTCTAGATTTGCATTGCCTCACCAAATAATTTATATCTTGATGTGGAACCATCACCCTCAAAGGGGGGTTTTGATTGATTAAAACTCTATTTTTAGGGATTATTCTCATCAAGGCATCTTATATCAATCCAAGTTGGTGATACACAACTTTCAAGATCGCAGCGCTCTGATAGGTAACATCCTTTCTATTTGTGTTTTTACTTTCTTTCTTGTCCCCCGCCCTTTTTTGTAGGGTTGAAACAAATAGCAATATGCAACAATTGGCTTAGAGTGCGAGAGTTTAAATTTACCTCCGTACACTCTAAGACTGACCAATTTTGACTTCAATATGGTGGACGTCGGCTTAAGGTGTGCGAGGCTTCATCACCTCAAGACCCGACCGATTTTTTTTTCTTGAAGACTATGGACATCGGCTTAAGGTGTACGAGGCTTCGTCATCTCAAGACCCGACTAATTTTTTCTTAAAGATGGTGGACGTCGGCTTAAGATGTGCGAGTCTTCATCACCTCAAGACCCGACCAATTTTTCTTGAAGATGGTGGACGTCGGCTTAAGGTGTGCGAGGCTTCATCACCTCAAGACCCGATCAATTTTACTTGAATATGGTGGACGTCGTCTTAAGGTGTGCGAGGCTTCATCACCTCAATACCCGACTAATTTTTTCTTAAAGACGGTGGACGTCGGCTTAAAGTGTACGAGGCTTCGTCACCTCAAGACCCAACTAATTTTTTCTTGAAGACGATGGACGTTGGCTTAAGGTGTGCGAGGCTTCATCACCTCTAAACCCGAATAATTTTTTTTGAAGACGGTGGACGTCGGCTTAAGGCGTCCGAGGCTTCTTCACCTCAAGACCCGACCAATTTTGCTTGAAGATGCAATGGTTTTCCTTAAGTATAGGCCCTTTCACTGATGCATTTATGTGATGATCTTATCTAAGTATGGGACCTTTTATTGATGCTTTTATGCGTTGGTCTTCTTTAAGTATGGGCCCTTTATTGATCAGCTTAAGGTGCAAAGGGACAAATTTGGTCAACCTTAAGGCATGAAAATTTTGATATCCTTGTAATGATAAACCCGTTAGAGGCCAGCTTAAGGTTAAAAGAGATAAATTTTGTCCACCTTAAGGCATGGAGATTTTGATATCCTTTTAAGGATAAACCCATTAGAGGTCAACTTAAGGTGCAAAGGGATAAATCTTGTCCACTTTAAGGCATGCAAATTTTGATATCCTTGTAAATATAAACCCGTAAGAGGCCAGCTTAAGGTTCAAAGGGACAAATTTTTTCCACCTTAAGGAATAGAAGTTTTCATATCCTTTTAAGGATAAACCCGTTTGAGGCCAACCTAAGGTGTAAAGTGACAAATTTTGCCCACCTTAAGGCATGGAAATTTTGAGATCCTCTTAGTTGTAGACTTGGAGAACTTTGGTATTTCAAATCTTATTGAAGGAACTCTCTTTCTTTTCGATGGGTTGCCCCCACTGAGTCATAGATATTTAGAGTAAGTCCAAAATTTAATTAGAATAGTTTCATACTTGGTATCAATATGGTAGATACTGCAGGAACAAATATTTTTTTTGACACTCATGTAACTGAACTCAGAATGAAATTCCAAGCGCCTACATACCTCAGTAAAGAGGATCAAGTCACAACGTAGTTCTGGGTGAGTGTTTTTATTGTGTCAAAACTTTTTCCTAGGCCGCCTCTTTTGAGGTTTTCAACCTAGAAGACTTTAATCATTTGTTTTATATTTTTTTTTGAGTTTACATGGTTTATACTCATGCGGGCCAGGAGTGGACATGCAGTTTATACTCGTGCTTTAAAGAGTGTACATGCAATTTATACTCGTGCCTTAAGGAGTGTACATGCAGTTTATACTCGTGACTTAAGGAGTGTACATGCAGTTTATACTCATGCCCTAAGGAGTGTACATGCAGTTTATACTCGTGCCTTAAGGAGTGTTTTGACTTACAGTTTAGGATCATGCATCGAGGAGCGTCATCTTCCTTCAAGGATAGTACTTCTTCAAGTACTTGGCATTGATGGGGCCAACCCTCACGCCATCTGCATTGACAAGCTTGCTTGTAAGCACCATTTGAATATACCTCTTGTATGACATATGGTCCATCCATCCCACTTTAGGGTGAATTTGCCCCCAGACTTATGAGAAGTGATAATGGGCCTTCTTACTGTAAGAACTTGATCTCCAACTTGGAAGCACCTCAATCAAACTCTTTTTTTGAAAGAACAAGATAGCCGGGCTTGATAACATTCAAGATTTTGTTGAGCCTCCAGCCTCTTCTCATCAAGAGCTTCTAACTTCGCAAGACGTAACTTAGCTTTTTTTTCATCGGTGAGCCCTTCTTGAATAGCCAGTCTTAAAGAAGGTATTTGATGCTCAAATGGTAGGATTGCTTCAACTCCAAAAGCAAGTGAGTATGAGGTTGCTTGCATTGGTGTTCGATAAGTTGTTCTATACGCCCATAAAGCTTCTTCCATTTGCTCATGCCAGTCTCATTTGGATTTGGAGACAATTTTCTTCAACAAGTTGCATAAAGTCTTATTGAATACTTCAGCTAGACCATTGGCTGCAGCATGGTACATAAAATATTTGCATTGCTTGAAACTAAAGAGGTCACAGATTTTGTTCATCATCTTGTTATCAAATGGCTTTCCATTGTCAGTTATTATGTACTAAGGAATTCCAAAATGGTAGATAATATTTACTCGAAAGAAGTTTGCGACATTTTATTTCTTTACTTCCTTGAGAGCAACAACTTCAGCCCATTTAGAGAAGTAATCTGTTGTGGCCGAGATGTATAAGTGTCCACCAGAAGATTTTGGTAGTGGGCCAAAAACATCCATTCCCCAAGCATTGAATGGCCAAGATGCGACAGTTGGGTGTAGTACCTCTGGAGGTTGATGTATGAAATTTTCATGGAATTGGCAAGCTTTGCATCTTCTAGCATAATCCAAGCAATCTTTCACTATCGTTGGCCAATAATATCTCATCCTTTTAATGTGAAAATGGAGCTTTGGTCCAGGCTGATGTGATCCACAAATTCCCGAGTACGCTTCTTGCAAAGCTTGAATTGCTTCTTTCTCTCCTAAACACCGTAAGAGTACTCCTTCAAATGATCTTCTGTACAGTGTGTCTTTGTAGTAAAGGAAGTGATGTGTACGACGACAAATGCCAGTCTTTCTTCTTGGATTTTTTGGAAGTATTCCATAACATAAGTAATCAATGATAATTTGTCGCCAATCTTTTTTTAAGTTTCAGACACAGAAACGAGGTATTCAACCTTGTTTTCCACATCCTCATCTGACGGCTGTACTACCCATTCTTGGCGGACAGTAACTGGGGTCTGATTTGGAAGAGTCAGGGTTGAGGCCAGAGCAGCTAGGGTATCAGCTTGCTTATTTTCTCTCCTTGGCATATGTTATAGGGTTACTTCCTTAAGCCATCCCATCAACTTTTATGTATATTCATGATATGGTTTTAACTCGGGCTTCCAAACTTCATAGCTTTCCAAAAGCTATTTGATCACCAATTAGGAGTCACCAAAGACTTGTAATTGCAGTTGTTTCATGTCCACTGCCATCTCGATTCCAAGAATTAAATCTTGGTATTCAGCAACATTATTAGAGCAATGATTCATTAGGGTAAAAGAGTATGGGATAACCTCTTCTTGTGGAGTAACAAACATCATCCCGGCACCAGCTCTATCTCGATGTGTGGCACCATCAATGTACATCTTTCATGGGGGTCTAGCTTCAACGACCATTGCATCTTCTTCAGAAAGTTCATTGCTCAGTTCCTAATCATCAGGTATCGGGTGGTCTGCCAAGAAGTCAGCCAATGTTTGTCCCTTTATGGCCTTTTGGGGAACATACACAATCTCAAACTATTGAAATTGAGGGTACCATCTTACAAGTCGGTCATTAAGGATGGGTTCGATATGACAAACTTGATGGGATTTACCCTAGACATGAGACGAACCACATGAGCTTGAAAGTAGTGTTTTATCTTTTGAATTGAGAAGGCCAATGCCAAACATAACTTTTCAATTGGAGAATACTTAGCTTATTTGGTGTCATCATTCTACTCAGATAGTAAAGAGATTTTTCTTTTCCTTCCATATTTTCTTGAGCCAGTAGTGCTCCAACCGACCTCTCTTGTACCGCAATGTAGAGTATCAACGGCTTTCCAGGTATGGGTGCCACAAGAATAGGAGGTTTCATTAAGTACAATTTGATACTCTCAAAGGAATTACTACACACTTGGTCCTATTCAAAGGGAGTGTCCTTCTTCATGAGATGAATAAATGGTTGACATTTTCCGACCAAGTTTGAGATAAACCTCCTTAAATATGCTAGCCTTCCTTGAAGGTTTTTTAAGTCATGAATGTTTCGAGGCTCGGGTATCTTCAAAACTGCATCGACCTTGGCTTGATCAATTTCAATTCCTTGGTGTCGAACAATAAAATAAAGAAACTTTCCAGAAGTAACTCAAACACCATTTTTAGGTCTTTTAAGTGGTCATCTATATTTATTGACTTCACCAATAGATCATCCAGATAGCATTCAACATTTTTGTGGAGTAGGATGTTAAAAATATTTTGCATAGCCCTTTGATAAGTAGAGCCAGTGTTCTTCAAACCAAACGACATCACCTTGTAGCAATAAATACCTTTGGGCATATGAAATACATTGAGCTCTGAATCTTTTAGCACCATGAGGATTTGGTTGTAGCCGAATGAACCATCCATGAAGGACATTGCCTCATAACTAGTGGTGGCATCAATCATCAACTCTGGAATAGGGATTGGAAAGTCATCCTTAGGGCAAGCGTTATTGAGATCCCAAAAGTCAACACAAACTCAAATTAATCCATTCTTCTTCCATACTGGAACAATACTTGAAATTTATATGGGATATTTGACTTCACGAATAAATCCCACTTCAATGAGTTTGTTAACTTTATTTTCAATTAATGGAACCAACTCCGGCCTAAAGTGCCTTTGAGCTTGCTTAACAGGATGAGCACCATTCTTGACCGCCAACTAATGGATTGCTACTTTTAGATCTAAGCTGGGCATTTCCTTATAGCTCCAAGTGAAGACATCCATATATTCTTTGAGTATGTCCATATAAGTAACTTTCTCCTCTACTTTTAGAAACGCACTCAGGTAAGTTATTCTTGGGTCTTCATTAGTTTCAAGATTAACTTCCATCAGGGGATCTATTGTGGTTTTTACTCCTTCTTCAAGTTGTAATGGAGCATCTCCAGCATCTTCCTCCTCTTGAAGATCACTATCGTTGATGGATATGTGGTGACACCAGAAAGCGTCTTTCATCTCTTCATCAACCTTTATTTAAGACAAGGCCTTATTCTCATTTTGGGTCGTAACATGATATAGGGAGCCAACACTCTCTTAATCTTCTTCTTGTTGCTTGGTATAAACCATGGTATGCTCTTTTATTTTTAGCACCTCATTGCATGAAACTACCAATTTCATCTGTCATTTCATTCTTGAAGGAATCAAACTTTAGAAATCCTTTTATATTTTAAGTGAAGGGTGCATCATCGTACTTTGACAACTCCTCTTACACTTGTTACTTTTCTTTTATTTAGAGGTCCCAACCTTTCAAACACATAAGTTCTTGCATTTGACCCTCCAAGTCGGTCAAATACAGAGGGTCTTTTATTAGCAGCAGTGGATTCTTCTTACACGGTAATGTAATTACTGACTGCCCTTCTTATGGAGATGCAAATTAGAGGTGGCTGCGTGTATCTTAGGCCTTCACGTCCCTACTTGGTTGTACCCTCCGATGGAATTTTACCCAACCTTTATGGCTCATTAGGATTGTATCCAGCCTTCACAAATAGCTTATTTGCATTTGGGTTAAAGCCTTCTTTCGTACGCTTTGCAGGGAGTGTCATATCTTGTGGCAGATTTTGAGCCACAGACTCTTCAAGAAGTCTTGAGGATGGATTTTTTGCATCAATCTTCCTAATAGGTAAAGTTAGCCCTTTCAGCACATTATCTTGGGAATCCAATGGGTGATTTTTTCTTTCATTTTTTCTTTCCTTACCTTTGGTACGTAACGAAGAATATGAGTTTTCTTCTTTTTTGTAGAAGCGACACCTTATTTATTTAAAGTGGAGAGAGGCTTATTGGTGGCGACTTTTTTAACAGTCACCGCGACCTTCTTAGATTCAAGATTGTCACACTTGGTCTTGGTGATATCTTCAACCCTTTTCTCATCCATAACATGCTTCTTTAAGTAGAATTTTGCATCGACAAAATGTGACTCAACTTTAGTGAATGGCTTGTCGTCGGTAACTATATTTCTTTCCACTACGCCATCAAGGTACTTCAAGCATTGATAGTAAGAGGATGAGATAATTTTATTCCTATGGACCCAAGGCCTACCAAGCAATATATTGTATGAAGTTTTGATATCAATCATATGCATCAATGGGTTTGATTGAAAATCATCCATATGAATCCCCAAATTGATACATCCCATGGCCCTCTGGCCCCCATGGTTGAAGCCTTGGATCATTATACGACTTTTGTCCAGTTCGCTAGTAGCGATGCCAAGCTCCTTTATCTTACGGATAGGCAGGATATTAACTCCAGATCCCTCATCTATCAAAATTCTATTGATCTTATTTTCTAGAATTTGACCCACCATGTATAAGGGTCGGTTATGTAAGGTCTCACCAAGCAGAAGATCATTATTTGTGAATGTGATTTTTGTATCAAACACATGTGCCTCTTCGCCAAGAGTTTCAGCAAGCTTTTTAGAAGGTGAAGGAACCTCTATGGGTAGATTCTCACCCTTTGCCCCCTTTTTGGCAGTATTAAAACAAGACGCCTCAAGGTTGACTTGGGCAGTTTTTACAAGAAAACAACTCGGTAAGAATTCCTTAAAGTCACCGGACGCTGAGGTTTTTTATGGTGAAGCTCCATCACCCTCGTCTTCTTCAGGAATCCAACCAACTTCTATTTTCTTGGTTTCTTTACCATTCTCCTTCTGGTTGGCTGCTTGTATATCTCCTTTCGCAGACTCATCTTCTTGTGTCTGCGTCTGGTCACCAGAGTCCAACCTTCATCATCGTCTTCGTCAACTGAAGACCTGTTAGGCTCTAATACCTTCTTATTATGCTCTTTGACACAAATCTAAATTGGGTTGAGCGAGCCAAAAGTGATAGATATTTGATAAGAACTGGCTGTCTCATCGTCGAAGATGATTTTCTTTTTTTCTTTGCTAGTTGCATGACTTTATCTTTAAAGACAAAGCATTTCTCCAGAGGGTGACTTATGAGCCTATGATATTTGCAATAATTAGGATCATTGGTCCTTCCAGCTTCGTTGGGATGCTTCATCTCTGGGATTTTGATGAGCTTATGTTGAAGGAGTTCATCGAAAATCTTAGCAACATTAGAATCAAGGAAGGGATATTTCTTTTCTTGTATCTCCTTTAAAATTTTCTGATTCGGACGTGCTCCAGAAGTCGTATTCACACTTTACTTCTTTCTTACCTTTGTGGTGACCTTCACAGGAGACATATCAACATTCATGGACTCTTTGTTTTCATTTTTGGGAAGAAACTTGCCCTATCTTTTGGGTTCCTGTTTTTCCTTCCCCTTCGAGGGTCATGAATAGGCGCTCCTTTCCTTCTAGTAGAAGACATGCTCAACTCCATGTCATGAGCACGAGTAGCTAACTCTTCAAAAGATTTTAGTTCCTTGCAAAATGTAGAGAAGCCCCCAGCACATTTCTTGGACGCGCATCTCTATTGCAAAAGATTCACTGAGCCTATATTTGCAGTTTAGACTCGCATTTCTCCATCGATTGATAAAGTCGATACTGGCTCATCCTTTTTTTGTCGAGTATTTATGAGCTCTATCATGCTCACTATACTCCTTGCACTATAAAACTGATTTAGGAACCCATGTTCCAATTGCTCCTAACAGTCGATGGAGTTAGGCTCGAGGTCTATATACCAATCAAAGGCATTTCCCTTTAAGGAATAAACAAACTATTTGGCAAGATAGTCACCGTAAGTTTCAGCATTATTACATGTCTCAAAAAAGTGTGCGACATGTTGTTTTGGGTTACCTTTGCCCTCAAATTTTTGAAATTTGGGGGGTTGGTAGCCAGCAGACATTTTGAGGCTATCTATTCTTGCAGTGTAAGGCTTGGCATATGCAAGGGAAGACTTGGTGACAACATTATACTTGTCTTTGAGGGTCCCTTCAACAAATTCCCTCAATTGCCCAACGGGATCATTCTCTCAGCCGAAACTTGCACCTCTTTAGTCGATGCTGTTTCTTTCATAGGATTTTCTATCTCATGAACCTTTAGAGATTTTCCCGGTGCATGGCTAAATTCTCCATCTATCAAGCCTTCCACCCTATCTACTATCTTATCAATCCTAGCCTCTTGATTCTAAATATAGTTGGTCAGACCTTCAATTCCCTTTGTCCGATTTGCAAGTTGCTCCTCCATAGACGAGGCATCAGTTACCATTACTTGCATGATCATCGGAGACGTCGGAGAGTAACACAGATTATCACATAAGTTGATCTTTGAAGTGCTTAACTTATGTAGTGTAAGTGGAGATGAAGCATTTGTTGAACGACTATCGCTCTTGGCTCCAGAGTATTTGGAACTGGAATGTTCAAGTAGAGCTAGAGTCTTTTTCAGCGATTCGGCCACACTGCTTCCTCCTTCTGAAGCACTTGCATTGGACTTTGTTCCTTTCGAGTTTGAAGATCCAAAAACTGGAGCTGGAGCGGACGACACTGGATATGTTTGTTGTCCTAGAAAGCCTGCCTTGCTTCTTGTGACAGCTCCTAGGGTTCTAAAAGTAACACCAAGGATGCTTTCTACTTCAGCAGACAACTTTGAATCTGCAGCCTTGGAAGTATTTGATTGAGAATTGACCTTCTTGGAAGTCATTTCGTTGTTCTTAAACTTTGAAGTATGAAAAAGTTGAGATGAAAGGTAGAGATCGTCCCACTAGGCGTGTCAGAATTTGTTGGACAATAAAATTTTAAGACCAAAAAATAAATAATTCGAGACAAGAGAAATATTACAACAATCGATTTTATTGATTTCAATGCGAGTGTTACATTCTCTATGAATCCTCTGATTCGCCTTTTCAAATATAAATTCAAGGGCTTGAAGCTTGATCTTGAATTTGAACTTGATTTCTTGATTTGAGGGACTTGATCTTGACTTGTGCTTTAATTCAAGGGCTTTTGAGCTTGTTCCTGAATATTGCGGTCTTGATCTTGAATCTCAATGAACTTGCTTTGACTGCTTGAGCTTTTTAGAGAAATTGTGGAGTTTGATCCACGAGCTTTCTCTTGCTACTTGTTAGAGTTCTGGGGTCCCTTTTTCTGAATTATGAGATCCCTATTTATAGTTGTAGGAAAGGAAGAGTCATGATGAATATGGACTTCCTTTAACCAATCAGATTTAAGTAATGTGGCACCTTTTTATTGGCTTTTATTTCATGGGTCTGCTACATCATTTTGACATGTGGCACGGTCCTATTGGCTCCTTCACTTGACTTGGCATGCCATGTCATTTGACACGTGGCGCTTATTTAGGCCTCTAGAATATGACAATATCTTGGGCTTAGTAAAGTGGGCTCATTATTCGTAGCCCAAATTAATGGACTAACCTAGTAACTATTGGGCCTTATTTAAATCAATACACATTTGGACTTAAATAATTAATTTAATTATATTAATCCGCAATATTTATTTGGGACTAATATATTTTGAATTTAATATAATCCAAATTTCGTACGTATTTAAATTTAATAAAATTGCATCACCCACATAAGTATTTAACTTTGATTTGTTAATACTTTCATAACTTTCATCTTCTTTAAAATCTAAATCTAAAAATTGTTTTAAAAAGATATCAAAAAAAATAAAAAAAATAAAATTAAACTCTTTTGTCACAAATTTATAGACCAATTGGTAGAAAACTTTTCTTCCTCTTTCTGTACCTGAAATACATGATGATAGAAAATTATTGTTAAGATGATTATTATTATGATCATACAAAAATATTATTAAAATGGATCAATAGAGAGAAAAGGAAAAAATGAGGTATAATTAAGAGGATTAACAAAGTAGTTCATGAAATTTATAATGAAGCATAAAATAAATAAAATAAAATTTGAGAAGACAAAATTTCCTTTTTAAAAAAATAAAATTGAAAAGCATAAAAAAGCCACAAAATATAAATTTTTGGTCAAAGAACTATATACATCATCTTCTAATAAACCACATTTATATATAAATAAAGATTGCATATTTAAAGATAAATGCTTATTTAACGCTTATTTAATAATATATCAATTAAGTTTTATGTTAGAAACAAAATAATTAATATAAACAAAGAGTAAAACTTTATAATAATTTTTTTTATTGAATAGTACATCTTTTATTTGGTGAAATAGTTATTCGACAAATTTACAATAAGCACGAATTTGTGTATCTCTATTATTAATAAACCATTAAAAAAAATTATTTTTCTAAACTAATTTGGCCATCTCTCTAGATGCATTATACATTCTTTTTCGTTTTTACGATAAACTTACACGAAATTAATTTGATCATTCTTTCTTTGATGAATTTTGTACCACCATCAAACTTCTCATCCTTGGTGAACTTGTGTTTGGTTCTTATTACACAAGAAGAAACTTTGATAATATATCTATAATCTTCATCATAGTAGCCATATTGTGAATCACGTTTTCAATGCCCTCTCTTTTACTTATTGAACACATGATTGATGAAGACAGTGAAAAAAAGTTTGAAAATGAGAAAAAAATATATACTAATAAAAAAGAAGGATGAGAAATGAAAATGAGCATCCAAGAAATTTATACATTATTGTTATTTATAGATTGATCAAGTAGTTGAGAAGATATTTTATTAAATAGAGAATACAAATAGTTGGAGGTTTTCTTATAACTCATGAGATATAATTAAATGTAGTAAATATGATATAATTTTTTTAATTGATAAACAAATTAATTAATAAAAAGAATGATGGAAAAAATTCAAAAAAAGGAGAAAAAGATAAGTAGTATTGGAAGCCATAGAGAGGTGCCACATCATCCTCTCTATGTTTTCCCTTTATATATATATACTAGACAACTAATCTGTGCTTTGCGCAGCTTCAAAAATATTGTATTTTTTAAAAAAAAAAATAATAACTAAATATTGAAAATATGTTAAACATTTTTTTTAGTCTCCAAATCCAAAGGATGAAATTTAAAGTTCTAATCAATTTCATGGTTAACACTTCACTTTATTCTTTTCAATAATTGTCATCACTTGGAGTTTTTAGCTAATAACGATATTAATATATAGGGCGAAAATCTCAGTTTTAGCATAAAAGATGTGGCATGTATTTAAAGTCAATAAAATTATTTTTCTGAAGACTTTATCTCATTTTATTTTTACTAAATTTTATTTTTGAAATTTTAAATGTCTTTCAGTTTTCTATAAAGATAAACGATCAATCATTATTTCTAAAACTCAAATTTCATAGAGAAAACTGCATACAAAGTGCTATAAAGCTTATGAATTACAAGTAATAATATATAACTCATACATTACAATCTTTTGGTATGACTAAAATAATAGAGGAAGAAAATAATGTGACATATTTAATATATATATATATATATATATATATATAATATTTCTATTTTTTTTAGCAATTTGTTTAGGGGAAACTGAGATAAAAATGTTTAAAAAATGAGAGAATAATGAAAACGCTAAATTAAATCTTTTTTCTTATTTTCAGATTTATATGCATGTTTAAATATAGATATATGGATCGTTACGTACCAAAAAGATATTAAAAAAAAAAAAAGAGAGCTAATGAATAAAGTAAAAACAAACACCTTCTTTCTTATTTTCAGATTTATATGCATATTTAAATATAGATATATGGATCGTTACATACCAAAAAGATATTAAAAAAAATAAAACAAAAAGAGCTAATGAATAAAAAAAAAAAAAAAACACCTTCTTTCTTTTCTTTTTCTACGATCGCTTCATAGAATGTAACAAAAATACAAAAAAAAAAATGAAATAGAAAAAATCAATTGAATACATATATTGTTGAACATATTCTCATATTATCATCATAGTGCCCTCCTTCCTCTCTAAAACTTTCGAAAGCTTCCAGTCAGCGTCTTCCACAAATCAAATGCAAACTTTTTCATAACCTTGCACACACATCATAGAAAGAAATCAAAAAAGGCAAAAAAAGAGAGGATAAATGAATTATTAGAGACCCAAAAATAAAAAACAAAAAGCTAATGAATACATAATAATTGTTACCTGTTTTCATTTCTTTTTCTATGATCTATTTGTAGTAATTTGTGATTGACAATTTACAAAGTATGAAACAAAAAGTAGAAAAAAATGAAATAGAAAAAAAATCAATTAAATACATACATCCTTACTTGAAAATATTTTTATACTATCCTCCTCCTCTTAAGACTTTGAAACATGAAACTTCTATTTCTTTTTCTTTTTGCTTTATCGATACTCTAGCTAATATAGGGTTGAGCATTACGGTCATCATCTTCGATAAAATCAAATGCAAATTTTTCATACTCTTATACATACGTCATAAACACCATAAAATAAATCACAAATTCAAAAAGCACAAAGTGATGAAGAATAAAATGAAAATGATAAAGAGAAGAAAATGCTAACTCAAAAGTTCCAATTAGTTAGAGTAAAAGTAATAGAGATGTGATCTTTTTTCATATGCATTTTATACACAACCTCAATAGATTTTTACATTGAATTTACATATTCTTTTTTAATATTCATAGTGAATATTGATGGTGGTACATTAATAGGCATACTTGAAACGATAAAATTTGAAAGGGCGAGACAATAATAACTATTCTTGTAATAACATAATTGTGTAATAAATCTTGCTATAATTTCATAAATTATTATTATTTGTTTAGCAAAAAAAAAGAAAGAACTAAAATGCCAAAAAATGAGAAAAAACATAAATTGAAATCTTGGCCTTAGAGAGGTTCCACATAGACATATCTATAACTCTCTTTTATATATATACTAGTCAACTTGTCCACACTTCGCACGGTCATAAAAAAATATATGAATTTATTATACCTTTTTGGTAATTTAAAAAAAAATGCTTATAAACAATATAATTTGTGTTAGTTCATGAATGTGAAAATACCACTAATATATTCTTGATTACATGTAATATTTCATTCACATTTACCTTGAAGTTCATCTCTACTCTCCTATTGCAAGTACAAATCAGAAACACACTTGTGCCAAGTGTGTTATATAAGTTAGAAGTTTCAACTATGAGATTATTAAGCAATTAGGATAATTAAATTAGCTTACCTTAGAGCATAGAGACTTTGGATAACTCAAAACTAGTGTGAACTAAACATTAAAGGGGAAAACATGAGAAAAAAGTTCCCATAGTTCAAGTAGCACCATACCTTTTGATTAGTGATGAAATAAAAATTTCACTAAGTGGGTTCAAAATATAAAGAAGTAAATACACGAATAGGTAAAAGAAGGTACAACATATATTGTGTGTATATATATATATATATATATATATATATATATATATATAAATATAAAAGATAATTTTAATTATGTATAAACAATGTAAATTTTCATCTAGAAAATTTGGATGAACCCCTCAATGTACCTGGTTCTGCCCTACCTACAATGGATTAATATTAACCAAATTAAATTGAGTAATTAGAACACAAGTACCTCTGCGAAAGAATGTAATAAAATATTTTTATAGGTTAAAGCATATCAAATTCAAGAATTATAAATCTAATTAAAAGCAATATTTTTTAATAACAATATTGAGCTTTGCAATATATATATATATATGAAACTCTTAGCCCATCCTATGTGGTTGTAGTTATTTAATTTGTATCCTTTATATTTGGTCTTCTTCTTTATTCTCCCTGGAACAGTCCTGTTTCAAAAAAGGAAAGAACAAATTCGACAAATGAAGAGATATCCCTAATCATTTGCATAGCTACCAACAAAAACTCAAACAAAAAGATATAATAACATACCCATTGAAATTTCAGAAGTGGGGTCTGGGAGGGTAAAGTGTGCCTACCTTGACACTACTCTGTGGAGGTAGAGATCCCAAATCATTGTAGAATCTAGTCAAATATCAACTCTATCATATGAATTATTACTGCATAGAGATGCTTGAAAATTCAAAATGCAAAAAAATAATATTTTTTTATGGCTTATGCCTTTGCTAAGATTTAATCTAATTTATCAATAATGTAAAAAAAAGGCTTATCTTTTTATGCAGTACATAAACCTGAAACAACAACAAACCAAGGAGGAAACATAACAACAGAAAATAACATACTATGAAAACAAGCACCAAGATAATGTGAAAATAAGATAATTATATAGATAAAAAGATATTGAAAACATTACAAAACCACAAATAGTGCTTTATAAATGTGATAATCATTTTGTGAACTCACTGTGAATTAGCACGTTGAAGAATCTTTATGCTTTATTCTCTCTTTTCCTAAAGAAATCTTCTTTGTTGGATGTTGATGATTTTCATGGATGCAGTAGGTGATGACCAAATAACTATATAGACTTACATATTACATTAATCTCGTAACTCATTTTTTCTTTATCTCCATAACTCTAGCCATATTTAATGATTTTAGTTTATTACAATTAAAAGCATATCATTTAATGTGGCATTTCTATACTTCGTTATTGTCTTTGTAAAAAGGAAGACCATCAATTTTTATGGTAGAAGTTGAAGAGCATATAATCATTAATATGTGTTAATGTGTAGTTTAATAAAAATAATTAAACTATTTAATATCTAATATAAGCTAAACTAATAGGATGGAGGAGAAAAAAAAAAGAAAAAAAAAAAATAGAATTAGAGGCTTCTAAAACATGCCACATAGGATTGACTATTGATCTCTTTTATATATATAGTGAAATTGATTGATATATTGAGCAATGTACACTAATTGTTTGCTACTAGGTTTGGACCATTGGTTATCGAAATAATGTGACTCCTCATTTTAATTCATTTTTTATTTTTGTCATTCAGACCCTGAATTTGGGAGAACAACTTCTTCACTTTCTGGTTTGTTCCCCTAGAGGCCCTACTCAATTCGCCAAGGTGACTTTTAGCTTGCCCAGGCTCACGAATTTACTTCTCCAATTCAAAATAGTTATTATGAGCCAATTAATTAATTTTTCAAGCTAAATTACATTAGATTAATTATATATTTATAATTAAAACTTAGATATTCAAACGCTACCTACAAAGCTAAAAATTAAATTTTTTCTCATATCAATATTTTAATATGATAATAATGCACATCTTCAGATATTGATCTCACAGAGAGCTGTTATAGCAAGGTAGTTGTATTCTTTTCGTGGAGGCTAATTGAAACCCAGAAATTAGCTTGTTTTTTGGTCAAACTGAAAGATTATATTCAACCAAAGTAAACTTTTACATCCACCTCCTTGTTTGGACTATAGAGCAGGATCTCAAAAAAATAAATCTAATCAATTCTGCACTACTAGCCAGGTCCTTAGACTGTCAACATAGTCCGTCTCTTACGCTATAGTCAAAGATAGCTATTTAAAACATCAAGTACTGGCCTCCATTTGTAAAATTTCTGTCCTACAATATGCAGTTGCAGGACAATCTCTTTTAGTCTATCCTCTTTTTCTCGTGACTTTTGTTGGAATCTCCTACAGTTTTGTTCAATTCAAATATGATAACTAGTAGCTGCGAACAAGAATCCAAGAATCTCCTTTTTTGCGCCCCTGCCTTTTGTCATTGTAGTCATCCACTGGATCTCCTCTTCCCATGAGTCTATTTGTCTACTAATCCCCATCCAGGTGAGCAGCTTTCGCCACATATGTTGGGAATAAGAGCATCAAAATAGGAGATGGATTAAGATTCTCTTCGTCATCAGTGTTGCAAAGTACACAGGACATAGATACTTGAATACCCCATTGCTGTAACAAGACTGAAAGATATTAGTAGAAATATGACGATGCTTTTAATGTTTTATACCATTTAAAAGACGCAATCCAAAGATTAGGAACAACTTAATTAGTATAATCCACCACATTGAATTAGTGTAGATAATGAAAATTGAGATATTCTTTTTCAGGTGTTATTTATTAATTTTTTGATAAATTCATTGGATTGAATCCCGTAAACAATATGCATGTGATCAGAGTCAATTTTGTGTTTATTATGAAAGAAATAAAAATATGAAAATATAAAAGAAACAAAAGAAGAAAAAAAACTAAAGTACATACAGAAAATTAGAGTCCAATGATACTTATTGCCCGTTTGGCGATGAGATTTTTTACATTTCTTTTTTTTTTTACTTTATGTCAAATACAATTTAAGTTGATGTTTGGCCATGAGAATTTCAAATACAACTTGGAGTTGTATTTGAAAAAGTGAAAAACAAAAAAAAAAATTATTTTCACGTTTTTTCATCTTCCTTCTCTCACAAAAATTCAAAAACAACTCTAATTATATTCATGGCAAATACTACTCCAACTTCAATTTTAACTCCAAAATTCAACTCAAACTCCAACTACAAAATTTTTAATTTTCATGGTCAAATACCTACTGAGAGACCCACACCAATATATATAGAACACTAATTTAGGTGTATGCGCCTTGCGTGTGTACCTCACTTTAATGAGTTCAAACATTACACCAAATAGGATATTTATTTAAATAATAAAATAAATATAATAATTAAATTTAATATTTTTGAGTATGTAAAGATGGAAAATTTATTTACTACACCTAACATTTTCCAAAAATATTTTTAAAAGTCGATCGGCATTCACTACCATCTGTAAATTGCAACAAAATAATACAATGATAGAGACATGAAAATAATACAATTAATCCTAATTTTTACAAATAAAAATTTTCTCAAAGTCGTCCAACACTCATCTACCACCTGTAAATAATAACAAAATAATACAATAATAGAGATATCAAAATAACACAACTAAACCTAACCTTTACATTAAAAAAATTCTCAAAGCCGATCAACATTTATCTATCACCTGTAAACTGCAATAAAATAATACGATAAAATTAATATCAAAACAACACAATTAAACTTAAATTTTACACACAAAAATTTCTCAAAGCCGACCGAGATTCATTTACGAACTGTAAACTACCACAAAATAACAAACTAATAGAGATATTACGATAATACAATTAAACCTGACCTTTACCTAAAAAAATTTTCAAAGCCGATTCACATCCATCTAGCATCTGTAAATTAAAATAAAATAATAAGATAATACAAATATCAAAACAATACAATTAAACCTAACCTTTACACAATAAATTCTTCAAAGCCAACCGACATTCATCTACGACCTGTAAACTATATAAAAATAATTTAATAGTGATCACAAAGCTTTGATTTTGATCCAATTAATTCTTGTCTGAGCGAAAATTTTGACCCTAAAGAATATTTTTGAATGAAAACAAAAAAGATATATATATGCACATGTTAAATTCTATTATGCTGACAAAAACAGTGCAAAAGTTGGGGATTAGAAAATGAAGCACCCACAAATCTAGACATGCAATCGAATCAGGTTAGATGAGCAACAATCATATTCTCCCAATAGACAAGCCGATTTGTTCTCTAGTTTAGCATACATCTCAATATTTATAGAAGTATTTCCTTAATAGAG
This sequence comes from Capsicum annuum, assembly GCF_002878395.1. NCBI lineage: Eukaryota > Viridiplantae > Streptophyta > Magnoliopsida > Solanales > Solanaceae > Capsicum > Capsicum annuum. The sequence continues at coordinate 59,752,246 of NC_061121.1, read as the reverse complement.
TCCTATTTTTAGGAGTACTTTTCTAATTGAATTGGAGAAAAAAATATTAATTAATTCTCTTACCATATATTTTAGGAGTCTTATATATTTTAGGAAGTCTAATAGAAAGGAAAATATTAATTAATTCACCTACCATATATTTTAGAAGTCATATATTTTATGAAGTCTAGTTACTATAATTAAAAATAATTAAATAATAAATTAAAAATTATAGTGAAAAGATAGTTTTATTTAAAGAAGAGTCTTTTCATGAAGGACAAAAAGTTAAAATCAAGTTAGATGAGCATCAAGTATAATTACACATGCAATCGAATCAAGTTAGATGAGCATCAAGTATATTCTCCCAATAGACAAACCGATTTATTCTCTAGTTTAATGTACATCTCAATATTTATAGAAGTGTTTCCTGAATAGAGTCCTATTTTAGGAGTATTTTTCTAATTGAACAGTAGAAAGAAAAATATTAATTAATTTTCCTACTATATATTTTAGGAAGTTTAATAAAAAGGAAAATATTAATTAATTCTCCTACCATATATTTCAAGAGTCCCATATTAGGAAGTCTAGTTAATATAATAAAAGATAATTAAACAATAAATTAAAAATATAGTGAAAAGACAGTTTATCTAAAGAGCAAAAAGTTCAAATCACTTTTCTAAGGGTGATATAGATTAAAGATTATAGATATTGTTATAAATGTATTTACATTATAGTGAATGTCTATCAAGATCTAATAAGATCTATCAAGATCTAGTTGATATCTATCAGGATTTGAAGTATCTGTCTTTTAGTCAGAAACTAGGAGTATTTTTTCCTATAAATAGAGGAGTTTTGTTCATTGTATTCTCAATCGTATCATCTCTCATCCCTCAATAAAGAAGTCTTCTCTCTCTATTTATTCTTGTTGTTCTTACTTTATATTTCATAACATGTTATCAGCACCAGACTTTGCCAAACAAGGTGAGATTATAAATCTAAAGGTAAGGTTAGTAATTCCTTATGTTAGTTGTCTTTTGCTACTAATGATATAATTATTGTTGGATTTGAGGAAAATAATTGGTTTGGAATCATGTATTTATGTTTTAAATTTATTTCTCAAGAACAATATTATCAAAAGGGATGATAATATATTGGGTTTAAGTCCCATTGATTTATGCCTAAGATGTTTTTATATGGGTAAGACATTGATTTTGAATCTCAATGCACCATATTGATGATATTATGATGGCTAAGGCAAAATAATGTGTTTTTAATGAAAAGTCATGAAATATGTCCTATTGAATATGCTCCATTCCATGAAGTGAATGTGGTAGCAATATATGTAAGTCTAAAATATGGCAACTTACTTCATTCTTGAAGTGTATCTGATAGTGGTGCATAATATATCTGAAAGAAGACAAGTGATTGAATGCACGAATATACGAGTGGAGGGACAATATGATAATGATCATCAAAAGTGATGATATTTTCACACGCATATTATGATCATAAGATATGTTAGAGAAAAATTTTCTAGATCATATGTATGCCTCGATTTGCTTCTGAAGTAGCAATACATAAAAGAGGTTATAAGCTATTAATTTGATAGGCTTAAGACACCATTATATTTTATTCATGGGAATGAGAATTTTAATTGTCATAAGCATAGATTCATTCCCTAGGCGAGTGTGATGATATTTAGTAAAGCTTATCAATACAAATGTGTACTTGATTGTGATGGTATCACAACTCACCTCCGAAAGAGGCAGAATAACTGGGAAGAGTTATTTTGAAATCTACTTCTAAAGTAGTGAATCTAAAATTTATTCATGCTATAGTAAATCACTAAAGTGAAAAATACATGTCATGGTAAACTTGGAGTTTACTAGTATAAAAGTTTATAAATTGACATGAACGATTGTGACATCCTAAAGATGTACATATTAAGTATTAAATGCATATTGAAGAATTCGAAAATTCTTCATGAGCTTTTAATGTTGCTTGTTCTCATGATAAGTTGGTTGGATCAACTAATGTTGGGATTTGATCCCTTAAAATTTGAAAAGTATAAATGGTGAATATGGGCTCGTTCACCTATCATGTGATATGTTGAAAAGATGCATCAGTAAGATGATCACATGTACATTCATTGTCAACCTGCAGATTGACATTCATAAAGTTGCTTGCTCAATAAAATTGAGTTAAGAACATAACTTCATATTGAAGAATCAAGACAATTCATCTTGATGATGATGGTTTGGCATTGAATGCCTTTGATAAATAGCTAAATCATTGCTAATGAGAACAAAGTTTAATGTGTTGGTCTGAAATATGATATGTTGTATACAATAGCACTTGTATGCATTAGAACAATATATTATGATTGTTTCTTCCCTCTCAGTTAGTTTAAAATCATGAACCAAATATTCCATCTAAAATTTTTTGATGTGCGGTATACAATTAATACATATATTTTGATGTACAAAGATGGATTCCTCAAAGAGTTAGAGGATGTATGCTAGTTTTCCTAACATAAGGGGGAGATTATAAGCATCTATGAAATATGTTAGGAATTATCATCAGATCCTCATTCAAAAGATAATTCAAGTCAAATGCCAAAAATATCTCATATTTAAGCTACAAATGGTCCTATTTTGTGTCCATGAAGGACAAAGTCTATGCATGCGTGAAGCGTGTTAGACCAATCGGTTTCAAATAAAATAATCCTTGAAAAGGATAAGGATCAAACAATCATAATAAGAAGGCAATGTGCTCTTGAAGAGCCTACGACATAACACTTCATGAAACCTTATGAAAGGTTCAGGTACCTAAAAATAATAACGTGATGAGATCTCAAAATGTTATGTCACACTGTGAACCCATACGAAATGATATATCATCAGTATCTTTAATACAATATTGGCGCAATATTGTAAAATATTACGAGCATCTAAATTCTATGTTTATTTAAGCATGCTGACATAGGAACATTTATCAAGTGACATGAAAGGGTGCATCTTGGTAAGTGAAAACTTATTTGATTTACATTCCACACACTTGAAGACGTCACACATGAAATGCTGAATATTGTCACTTGACAAAATATATCTTGCAAATACTATAAGGCCTGATATAGCTTTTTTAATTAATTTGTTAGCAAAGTATAGTTTTTCTCCTACTAGAAGACGTCGAAATGGGATCAAACACATGATCTTATATTATTCTAAAGATTGCAGTCTTGATCTTATTGATTATGCTGATTCTGGGTATTTAATTAACCCACATAAATCTCTATCTCAAATAGGCTATGTGTTCATAAGAGGGGAAACTGTCATATCTTGGATATATACAAAGCATTCTATTGTAGCCACTTCATTTAATCATGATGAGATATAACTATTCATGAAGCAAGCCAAGAATGTGTATGATTGAGGTCCATAATACATCTCATTCGAGAAAAATGTGGTTTGAAATGTGATAATGTACCCACAATTTTATACAGAGATAAAGCAATATACATAGCACATCTTAATGGAGGATTTGTAAAATGAGATAGAATGAAGCACACTTTATCAAAGTTTTTCTATACACATGATCTACAAAATAATGGTGATATTAACGTGCAACAGATTCGTTCAAGTAATAATGTGATTGATTTATTCACCAAGCCTCCTCCAATTGCAACTTTCAAGAAGATGGTGCACAAGATCGGGATGCAAAAGTTCATTGATGTTCTCATCAGGGGGAGCCAATACGCGTTGTACTCTTTTTCCTTTCAAGGTTTTGTCCCACTGAGTTTTTCTTGTAAGGTTTTTAATAAGGCAGCCAAAATGCGTATTATTAGAGATGCGCACTCTTTAGTAAGGTTTTAACGAGGAACATTATCTATTAATTAGACATTCAAGGGAGAGTGTTATAAATGTATTTACATTATAGTGAATGTCTATCAAAATCTAATAAGATCTATCAAGATCTAGTTGATATCTATCATGATTTGAAGTATTTATCTTTTAGTTAGAAACTAGGAGTATTTTCCCCTATAAATAGAGGGGTTTTGTTCATTGTATTCTCAATATTATAGTCTCTCATCCCTCAATGAAAAAGTCTCCTCTCTTTATTTATTCTTGTTGTTCTTACTTTATATTTCATAACAGATATATATATAGATATAGATTATAAATAGATATAAATTATAGATATTAGAATTCAATGGGGTTTTAAGCTTTAAAAATAACAATTAAATTATTTGTTTACTTAATTATAATTAGGTTTGTTTTTCGCCATTATCTCTGGATAGTATAGTTACACTTAATCAATCTAATACGAAATGAACTTAAACAAAGGAATAGAAATTCATTTCACCCACTTTAATTTGCTTGAGATTGAAACGTAATTATTACTATTGTAATCAATTCACAATTATCATACTTTTTAACTCAATATTAAATTCTGACAGTACTTTCGAAATGTCAACTAAAATTCACACAACAACTATACACAATTTAATGATATTATATGCTTTTGAATGAGTATACTTGTTGATTGAAAGATCGAAGGACCTTAGAGAAATGTCAAAAGTTTAGCCTCTTGGTAGATAACGTTCAGTTTTATTTTGTAGCTACTTTCATGTTGGTATATTCTACTTCATCATAATGCATTGTTGTTACAAATAGTTATGTTATATTATAATTCTCATCTATAACGTACTTCATTTTTTCTTTACCTTATTATTTAGAGTATGCTTTCATGTTTTAAATAAGGATAGTTTGTGATATCTCTTGAATTTCAATTTGGGTATTTTTTTTTGTGTGTGTGTTTGTGGGATTTCACATGGTGAATTAGTGATTTTTCATTGTGAAAATTTAGAGAAATGTTTAAAAAGACAATATAAAATCATGTAGAGCATATCTCTAAATTGTTGATGGGAGATGAAAGAAAATGAAAAATAATATATGCACAAAATTGATTTATTCTCCTTATATAGTTTTATTAAGAGAGAAGTATCAATTACCCCCCTAAACTTGTCACGTTTTATTCATGGTACACCTGAACTTTTACTAGTCCTAAGTATCCCCCCCCCCCCCCCGAACTTGTTCTTTTAGTATGACGCGCCACCCTTTTCGGCCCACTATTCACTGCGTATAATACACGCGCGGACACGTGGATAAAAATGTTGATGTGGTTGTCCACGTGGATAATACCATTCACTTCTCTTATATTTATCCTATATTAAAAAATAACCCATTTCTACCCTTAATTATCCGATTTCTCTCTAAAAAAAATTATATTTTTCAATTTTTCTCTACTCCAAAATAGTGAAAGGTATAATTTTCGTCGATCAAGTAAGCTATTATTTAAAAATTATATTATTTTTGTGTTTTAAAAATATGAAATTATTTTTTTCCAATTAGTGTTTCATTATATGAAATTATTTTTTTTCGATTAGTGTTTCATAGTAGTTTTCGATTAGGATTTTGAGGAGACTCACATGCACAAATACATTTTTTTATTATAATTAATGGATTAAGAAATTATAATTTAAGTTAGGGGTGTACAAAAATCAAACCGATAAAAATATTATTGATTTATCATTATTGGGTTAACGATTTTTTAATGATTTTGTAAAAAAAAATTATTGGGTTATTGATTTGATTTTGATTTTTTATTAAGTTATTGGATAAACCGATAACCCAATAAGATTATATTAAATTATTGTAGTAGGATTTTTGTTGCAACTAAGATTCGATTTCTTTTCATGTTAGTTACTACTTTTTTATTTTATGAGTATTTTCTTATCAGTTAGATTGAAAATCAAATCGTTAGGGATTAAAAACTGATAACTAATACAACTACATTTATTATAAGTATGTGACTTAGTTTCTTTAGTATTTGTTTTGTTAATATTATTTAAAATATCTGCTTTCATATTTAGTGTATTTTTTTAGTTATAATAAATCATATGATATATATAATTAAGATTACAAAATTGAAGGAGTTTCATAGGAATGGAAACTGGAGTTTTAGATTGAATTAATAAACGGATGATTTTTTTTTAGATTAATAAATAAAATTTTTACAAAATTAATAAACGGATGAAATTTTTATTTCATAAACTAATGAATAAACTGGAGTTTTACAAAATTAATAAATGCATGAATTTTATTTTAGATTGGAAGTATTGGAGGAAGAGGGATAATAAATAGGGAGAGAGATAATTGAATTTTTTAAAAAAATTAAAGGAAAATAGATTTATTTTTGTTTTTTTATCATTAAAAATGCTAATTTGGCATAAAAATACCTCTATGGTTGAACTCAAACATTTTGTCACATCAGCGTAAAAGGGGCACGCCACATACTAAAAGAACAAGTTTGGGGGTGGGGGGGGGGGAGGGTACTTAGGACTAGTCAAAGTTCAGGTGTACCATGAATAAAACATGACAAGTTCAGGGGGGGTAATCGGTACTTCTCTCTTTTATTAATTAACGTGAGACACACATGCAAAACATGTACTCTAAACTAGTATATATATTAATTGTATATGTAACTATATATTCCACTACAATATATATTTGATAGTTTGATAATAATTTTATCAATACGAAATATCAAAAAAATAAAATTAAAATGCACATAAATACCATAATATCGTGATTCAGTATCAAAAATTGTGATTTGAACATGATCGGTATCAATTGTAAAATACTCCTAGTTTCTGACTAAAAGACAGATACTTCAAATCATGATAGATATCAACTAGATCTTGATAGATCTTATTAGATTATAGATGGATATAAATTATAGATATTAGAATTCAATGGGATTTTAAGCTTCAAAGATAACAATTAAATTATTGTTTACTTAATTATAATTAGGTTTGTTTTTCGCCATTATCTCTAGATATTATAATCACACTCAATCAATCTAATACGAAATGAACTTATACAAAGGAATAGAAATTCATTTCAGCCACTTTAACTTGCTTGAGATTGAAACATAATTATTACTGTTGTAATCAATTCACAATTATCATACTTTTTAACTCTATTTTAAATTCTGACAGTACTTTCAAAATGTCAACTAAAATTCTCACAACAGCTATACACAATTTAATGATATTATATGTTTTTCAAGGAGTATACTTGTTGATTGAAAGATGGAAGGACCTTAGAGAAATGTCAAAAGTTTAGCCTCTTGGTAGATAACGTTCAGTTTTCTTTTGTAGCTACTTTCTGTAATACCCCACATTATAATTGAAAAAGAAAAAGGAAAAAGAATTTTTGCCCATCTTCCACTATAAATTGGAATGGCAGTAATAATATAAAGAGAGAAAAGTGGGCCAAGTCATCCACTAAGAAAAGGGAAAAAGGGAAAGTCGGCCAAGTGCCTAACCCAGTTTAGAATAGAAATTAATTAGGCCTTATGCCTTTTATTCACATGGAATGGGAAATATACTGCTATATATATCATAGGGCTTTTGCCCTTTTTGCTGCATATAGGCAGCAAGCTGCCTCTAATGGTGCAATTTGCACCGCAGCAACATCCTACAAAACAACAACCAATGTGCAAATTTCTGCACAGCTGTAGCAACGAAAAAATAAATAAATTCTTAAGGGTTCTTATTGGGTTCAAGGTTTGATCCAAGAAAGTGGTACAAATCATTCAAGGTGACAAATTTGATATTTCGACTAGAGTACTATGAGTAGTAATATTGCCACAATTTATGTTTCTTAAATTGCATATTTTTACATGTTTTGATGAAAACAAGAGTTATTGAATGCTGTTGAAAATTTGCACGTGGAACAAGTTTTTTTACTTAATATGATATTGATATGGTTATTTGAGATATGATATTACTATTTGAATATTCTTCACTTACATGAGGAATAAGTATTTTTGATATATGTCTTGTTCAAGTTTACATGTATTATTATCGATATGAATTTTAAAGTTATATTCTATTCTGAAAGATGTTTTCATACGAATATCCTTTTGTTTTCAAAGAATTTATGAATGGGAGTAGACCTTGATTGAATTCCGTAGCTAACGACGGGATCGTTAGATCTGGTGCACCATGTATTTATTGATGAATGTTACATCCCTCGCTAGTGGGAAGGTAGAACTAGCATACTGATATTGATATGATTTGACTCCTTCATGAGGGGTCCACTATTATGGGTTATTCTTAATGAAGAAGAATGGCCACACTGATGATATGATTTGACTCCTTTATGAGGGGTCCACTGTTATGGACTATTCTTAATAAAGAAAATGTCATACTGATTACATGATTCATTCTTGAAAACCTCCCAAATATGTAATATTTGACATGATACGATGTTTTTGAATTTTATTACTGAACTATTGGTTTACTTGGCTTACATGAAATAATGATATTGCTTATTGATACTGAAAGAACATTTATTTCATGATATTTTCTGACTTGTCCCCATTAAAACGGTTGTGGTTAAGTTTACTACTCACTGAGCTAGCGGCTCACTCCTCGCTATTATTTTTTTTAAAGAATGCAGGTGACGGTGAGAATCGCGTTGGCTAGAGGATCCGAGTGGCATATTCCTGGTGAGCCTCGCAATTATTCGCGTGGGCTATAGTTTATTTATTCGTTATGATTCTGTTTCTTGAAAAATTCTTAGTTTGCTCCATAGTCATGTCTTTAGAGTTTTGGGTCTTTCGTTATTTTATATTTGTGGAATGTTGGATTTTCTCTCAGCTTTGGAGATGATTTTTGTATTGTTATTTGGTGGTATTGGAGAAGTGTTGATGATCTATGGTGAATTATGTTGGTGTTTGTGTGGTGGTTGTGCTGCCGGGTTGTTTTGTTATTGAATTTGAGGCAGGAAATTTTCTTGTTAGGCCCCAAAACAAGGAGGAACTCTGCCCGATTTTCTGTAAAATTCTGACGAGGCTGGTTTTGGAGTCCTAAACTCCTTAGTGCTGGTCATGATCCTATTCCGGGTCGTGACACTTTCATGTTGGTATATTCTACTTCATCATAATGTACTGCTGTTACAAATAGTTATGTTATATTATTATGCTCATATATAATGTACTTCTTTTTTTCTTTACCTTATTATTTAGAGTATGCTTTCATGTTTAAAATTTAAGGATAGTTTATGATATCTCTTGAGTTTCAATTTGGGTATTTTTTTTGTGTTTGTTTGTGGAATTTCACATGGTGAATTAGTGATTTTTCATTGTGAAAATTTAGAGAAATGTTTAAAAGTGATATAGGGTGAAGGGTAAAATGGGATTAAAGAATATTATATAAGGGCATATGTGAAAAAAAAAAAAAAGAAAACCATGGGATCCCACCAAATTGATGGTTCTAAAAATTGAGAGATTTCATGATTTGGTAACCATGAAAACATGCCATACCATACCGTGCCTTTTAAAAAATAATCAATACAAACATGGTTTCCTTGGTAACCATACCATACCATACCATGGAAAACCACCATCCAAACAAGGGCTAATTGGAATCTTAAAAGTATTTTTTTTTTTTGTAGAAAAAATGCTTCTTTCTTTTTCAAAAGCTAAATAATTTAAAACAAATTCAAATTATTATTAAAACGGGTAATATTTGAGTGCATTTCCTGTTAATACTAGATATCGGCGGCCCATGGTAGCACAGGCTCAATATATTATGTTTTAATCTTAATTTATATGATACAAATGAAATTTAGATAATCAATAATTGAAGTGATTTAAGTTTTTAATTATTGTAATTTATAATATTTTTTCTTCTACTCCAATTTAAGTGATTGATATAATTTTGAGAGTCGGCCAAATATTTTATATATTTTAATTTTTTTTAAGTTGTTAATTATGTGATTTATCATATTTTTACTTAATTTTTCAATAAGATATGAATACTCTCTCCGTCTAGTTTATGTGATAAATTTTGGCAGTCAATTAATTTATATATATATATATATATATATATATATATATATATATATATATATATATATTTCAATTAAGTTATTAATTATTCTGATTTGTAATACTTTTTATCTCATTTTCAAATAATATATGCTACTCTATGTGTTTCTGTCAATCTCAATTTATGTAGTACTAATATAATTTTGATATTCAATCAAATTTTTTATGTCGATATATTATTTTGTGTTCATTTTACCTTTTTATGAATTATTACTAATTTTTTAATATTTTGATGACCGCAATAATTAATTAGGGGTGATATAGTAAAATCACGATGGAAACAGTGAAACAGACATGTGTTAAATGACTTATAATAACTAATTAGAAATCATATAACAAAATTAATACAAAAACACTTGTGAAAAAATAAATTAAGTGAGTCTCATATAAGACGTCAAGTTACTTTAAAACATCGAGCGTTAATTTATCATTTTATTCTATTTTACTTTTCTTATTAAATATTATTAATTTTTTAATACTTATATGACATATAATAATTAATGAAGGGTGATTTAGTAAAATTATAATTGAAATAGCTGCAACAGATATGTCATAAATGTCTATTTTATTTTTTATTAAATATTTATTAATTTTCTAATGTATAAATGACTTATAATAATTAATTAGGAGTGATACAGTAAAATCACAGTTGAAACAGCTCAAGAAGGCAGCACAAGCAAGCATATCGACCTCGTACCTTCTTCAAGAGGTTAACTTACTATATCACGATGGAAACAACGAAACAAATATATCTTAAATGACTTATAATTAACCAATTAGAAGTGATATAGCAAAATTACTATAAAAAAATACTTATGAAAAAAATTTAAATGGGCATCATATAAGATTTTAAGTTAGTTTAAAACATCAAGAGTTAATTTATCATTTTGTGGTTATTTTACCTTTTTTATTAAATATTATTATTTTTTAATACTTAATGACTTATAATAATTAATTAGGGGTGATATAGTAAAATTACGATTGAAGCAACTGAAGAAGACATGTCAGAAATATCTATTTTGCTTATTTTTATTAAATATTATTAATTTTCTGATACATAAATGACTTATAATAATTAATTAAGGGTGATACAGAAAAATTACGACTGAAGTAGGCACTTTGTTTTTATTAAATATTATTAATTTTTAATACGTAAATGACTTATAATAATTAATTAGGGGTGATACATTAAAACTACGACTGAAGCAGCTGAAGCAGGCATGTCAACCTCGTGCCTGCTTGAGCTGCTTAACTCCCTCTTATAAATAAGAGAAAGAATATTATAATTAATTAGGAGTGATACATTAAAATTTTGACTGAAGCAACTGAAGCAAGCAGCATAAGTAGGCATGTCGACCTCGTGCGTGCTTGAGCTGCTTAACTAAATATATTAATTTTTTAATACGTAAATGACTTGTTGACACCTAATTTTTTTCCTCCACGACTAAATTTAATCTTGAATTTCTTTATTTTTTAATAAAATCAAAATATTTATTTCATCTGACTAATTTTTTTTTCAAAATACATTTGAACGTAATTTTGTCATTTTAAGTAGAGATTATGTATTATCGTGTTCAATTATATGATATTATATAATTTGGTTGCTTAAACATTTATCTTGCGAAATATCGAATTTTAATCAAAGCTTATTTTGAAAATAAATTCAAACAGCTGAAATCTTGATTTTAAATACAATTTTTTCTTGAAATTATTTTATTTAGAAAAATATTTATTTGATTTTATTAAATGAAGAAACTCGGGATAAATTTGTTACTTAATTTGTGTTAGATTGCGATTCAATTTAGCCAACTAATTAAATTTTACTCTAATTGAAGTCAAATTGGTCCCAATTGTAATGCAACTGACCAACTGATATCCAATTTGACTAGAATTTAAATTAAATTGCCTAAATTGTAATCCAAAATCCTAAATCTCAAAACCCTTCTACCCAATTGACCCAAACAAATACCCGACACCTTAGCCCATTTTAAAACCCCAAATCTGGCCCATCTTTGTGTTTCTTATTCAACACAAAATAATACAATTATTTCTCAGCAAAACTCAATCTAATAGTAATATATAGACAACAACGACATTATTCAACAACAACAACTGCGTACAAGCAGCTTCAACAACAATACGCGAAGAATCAACCCCAAAGATCCGTAACATGCCAACAAATAATAAAAATCTCTGACCCGACCCATTCTAATGCCCACCATAAGCGGTGATCCGTCGACCCGAACCTACGATAAACTCAGCATCATCCATCAACAACCGGAGCAATCCTAAAATCGTCATTTATGTGCTATTGATGAGTTGTCTGCTTCTAGAAGATCCTAGAAATAGTCCAGCTGTCTCTCTCAACGGTATTGTATCTAACCATCGTTCGATTCGTACATAGGTAGATGGTGGATATTAATCCTATTTTGAAATTTTGAAATCCTCTCGTAAAATTTCTATCCTATTTTCCCAGCCCTCATCGAAAGGAATCAAGCAGGGGACCCTAAAGTTTTTCCTATATATACTCTTACTATTTTGTTGAAAGGGGAAGAGATTTTCCTTTGGGGGTCCGAAAAAGAGAGGAAGAAAAATTTTTGAAAAGAGGAAAAAAAAAGGGAAGGCTCAGCAGGTTGAAAAACCTGGGAGCAAAAACAGTCCCTTTTATAGTAAAAAATATTTATTCTTTTGGGAAATTCGCCAACCGCTTAAAGTTTCGAGTGGACGTTTTTCGGTGGTAGCGAGGAAACTCCATCGAAAGCTCGTTGTTCCGTTTTGCTGCTCCAAAACAGGTAATCTTCCTTCCCATTTAGTTTTAAATTTACCTTCTGTTTTTTCATCTCATCACTCTATAGCCGTAGTAGCATCTTGATAATGTTGTACGCTGGAATTGTATGTTGTAGAAGGCCTCAAAGACCGTAGGATTTTGATGTGATGAAGTGAAAATAGTTGTATTATCGCGATATCCTTCTGTCCGTCCTAATTGTTATACAGTGGTGTTCAATTTCTGCTCAAGTTTGGTATGATTTATTTGAATATAATCTTGTGTATGAGTTAGTTTTGTTAAAGGTATTCGTTTGATAGTAAGAAATATGCAGGTGTCTCTGTTGAATTCATTTACATAACTGTTGTGCGTTGATTCGTATGCCTATTCATTTATTTTGATCATTGATCGATTCGCTGTTTTCCCCTAGCCATATGTTTATTTATTAACCAAACATAAGCAGAATTGAGGATATTGGTAATTTGCAAAGTGTCTTTCTTTTTCTATTTTGCGGAAATAGTGGAAGTACTGTAGCTTTCTTCCTATTTCAACCGGGCTCTCCCGTGCGTCCGTGCGTGTCCGTTGATTTTTCCCAGTTCCTAATACTGGTAGGATGTCAATGGCTCAAAAAGGGAAATAGTTTCTTCTCAAAAATTAAAACTGGAGAAATAAGGCACATTCTTGCTATGATATGTTTTCATCTCTAAAATCCGCTAATATTCGAGACTCATTCATAAATATTGATTTTTTGTCGTTTATGTGTTATGTTTAAAGAGTCAAATGCAAAAGAGATTTCTTTAGTCTGCCCTATGGTGATCAACTGATGCGTTCAAGAGTCTTTTCTTATGTCTCGTATTAGTTTGGACTCCAATTTGGTCCCAAGTTCTTTGTATTCCCTGTGTAAGTTTTTTCTTAAGTTGATTGATTCATTTCTACTATTCTCTGGTCTCATCAACAATAAAAGTGTTTTTTTTATAATTTCATTTAATGTTTAATTTATTACCCTCTAGTGTCGGTTATTGGCTAGGGAGGCTAAGGCTCGAGCTTTATCTTTAAAGATTGTTATTTTATTTTTTAAATTGATGCATGTATGATTAATTTGGAGTTTTTGGGCCTAATCTGTTATTGTGTTGCTTTTATATCCTATTTAAACTTGTTATGTTGAGATAGATTGAATCACTGCCCTTCTATTACGCAAGCGTTTCTATTACTCAATCTGCTTGTGGCACATCAGCATAAAATTATTAAATCATGAACTTTTCACTTTGTCTTTTATATTTTCTACTATTTCTAGTTCGTGAATCATTATGTGTATTTTGACGAAATTTTGACTTATTTGAGAAGAGTCGCCACTTAATTTTGAAAAGAAATTAAGAAACCTTTATAAAATACTTAGACGATTCAAAATAGGAAAATCGTTTAAGTAGGAGATTCTGAATAAGCGGTTCCTATTAACGTTTTAGGAAGGTGTTAGGCACCAAAAATATCCGCTAACTTACGGTTATCCGGACTGTTTGAAAATATCTTTTGATTAACTTGTAAAAAGATTAATTTATTGAAAAGTGATTGATTTTTTAGAAAAGACTAGTGTAAAATAGATTTAGGCGACTTAGTAGGAATTTTAACTAAGTCTAAACAAAACGACTGAGCAAATAAACACATAAAAGGGGAAAGGGAGAAAAAAGTAGAAGATTTAAGCCATTGGCCCAAATCAACGAAATCTGTCCTAGTCTGATTGGGTCTTTGACCTATTTCACCTGTCCTAATCTAGTTTTCGAGCCTTTTGGCCAAAAATCCACTCCACCTGTATTAAATTTACAACTTTGGCTTCGAGGCCCAAATGAATGAATAATGAAATGAAGGAAAAAAGTAAATAATAAGAAGAAGACAATAATAAATGAATAAATAAAGAAATGAGACTTCCAAGCCTCCTAGCCATTTTAAGGATGGGACTTTAGTCCATTCTTCTTCTTTCGATTCCTTGTATTCATACACTATTTAACTGGCTTTGGGCTTTCCTTCATCTTGACTAGGAAAGATGGGCCATGTTGGCCCACTATGAGATACAAGGAAAAAAGAGCCCATTTGGACTCCAATCTGGGTTCACATGCGAAAGAAGAAAGAAAAGAAATCAAAACACATTCGAAATGCAAAAAGAAGAGTAAACCAACACATTGGAAGGCTGATACTTGAATAATATCCTATTCAAAATCAATTTTAAGCGTAAGAACACCAAAATGATATCTCGCAACATACTTCTATTAGTGACTATTTTAAGGCATCCAAATTTCAACAGTGAAGGAATAGACCAAAGGCAAGCAACAATGAAATGAGTAATAAAAATAAGCTAAGGAAAAGATAATGGACATTCAAGTAATCAAGCACCTTAAAAACTTCAAACATACTGTATGATGGTAAACTAATTTATTGCAATTTGAAAAAATAAAATGTACACCAACTGGGGTACACCACCTTATGCACTCATGTTGGATTATTGAACAGTGTGTGCACCAAAAGATTAGGTTCTGGTCAGATTGTATCAAAGAGAGCCAAATTAGATCAAAAGTAAAGAAAAAAATTGAATAAACGACCAACCAACCTAAGCAGAGGAACATCGTCCCGAAAGTAGATAAGACAGGAGCCTACCTAGTATCTAAAAATTAAAACAAAGAGAAAAAAATGATATAGAAAAAGATGGACATTTCTAAAGTGAAAATTCAATTAGGCAAAATTGAAACATCGAAGCAAATTTGTTTGCAATGAAGGAACAAAGCAGCATTTTGCGTAATTAACACACAACAAGAAACCCAATTTGCATTTCTCAGAAGCATATAGGCAAAGTCATCCTCACCCTCTCTTCGACCAACTCGAAATGAACTTTCAAAGGTCGAAGAAAAAGTACTTGAGGAAAATCAGAATGAATCAAAGCAAAAATATACTTGAGAAGACGTAACTAGACTAAACTAGAGATATTCAAGCATAGCAACAACAAATCCAATCATAATACTCAAAAGAAATGAAAAAAAGGCATGGCAGGGGTGACTAAAACTTAGTATCACAATAGTCTCAAAAGCGAGACGCATTCAACTTAAATTCAGAATAAATCAAAGAAACTACATGTTCAACTTTCATTTAACAAAGTTCAGGTTAGACGATGATATAATATCTCGCAACGAAAGTCAAAAAATCAAGACAGTGAGGCAATAATTCCATGTTATATGATACTTCGGCTAATTGAACACATTAACAATGTGTTTAAAGTAATCAAAACATGGAATAATAATCATCGATTCAGCGAACCATACAACAACCAACACATTCGAATCCTATAGCCATCGAAGCTATCATCTACAACAAACTCCCAGCATACAATACTACTACGATAAAATGATGATGACACGAAGAAGACATAAAATCAAAAATAAATGGGAAGATTGACTATTTTAGAGCAGCAAAATGGGATCACGAGCTTGGTTGGGATCAATCACCACCGGAGAAACATCGTTGTCAACTCGAAATCTTTGTTTGGCCGACGAATTTCACGAAAATAAAAAATTTTCTACTAAAACAATGTGAGACTATTTTTGCTCGAATGTTTTTCCACCTCCAAGACTTTGAAATTCTACCTAGAATGATAGTATTTATAGAGAAAAAAGCTAGGGGTTCCCTTCTCTCCACCAGCCGATATGGGACAGTGGATTTTGAGGGCATTTTTGGTAATTTTGTTTGGAAGAAATTTTGAATTTTTGAAATGGGGTAAGGCTGTGAGGTGGATTTGGTACAAAATCATACAACCATACATTGAATTGCACAAATCAATCCACCTCAGCCTATTCTAGAAGGCTCTAGCATTTTTGGGATGGGAAGAGCAGAAGAGAGGCAGGATTTTATCGGGTTGAGGTCGGGTCAGAGCTGTTCGGGTCGAAGCTAGGTCGGGTCGGCGTTGAGATCATTGTTGTCACATTGTTGATTGAGAGTTGTACGCGTATAGGATTGTTGGCATTGGGTTTGGCTGTTGTTGTTATTTTTTGGGAGCTGCTGATTGAAAACCGTTCTTTTTGTGCTTATGATGGAGAAGGGGGATTAATGGTGGGCTAGCCGGGTCGGATCGGCCATTGGGCCAAAATACTGGGTCTATTAAAAGGAGTTGCTGGGCTGAAAAATAATTTTAAAATTTGGGCTGGGTAGAAATAAGACTTTGGGGTCATTTAAGACATGACCCCAATTAGGATTAGGTATAGGCTATTTATTAAATAGCCTATTAATAAAATTTTAGTCAATTGTGTTTAAATTTTAACCTGATTGAAAGTTAATTGGCCAATTATATTGCAATTGTGGACGAATTGACCTCAATTAAAGTCAAATTTAATAAATTGACTAAATAGAATCAAGATTTGAAATGAATTACCAACTAGTTTAATCCCAAGCTTCTCGATTTGATAAAATTGAATAAATATTTCTCCAAATAAATTATTTTTTCAGAATAAATCATATTTGAATCAAACTTTTAACCATTTGAATTAATTTTCAAGATAAGCCTTGATTAAATTCCGATATTCCGTAAAATAGTTATTTAAGTAACAAAATTATATAATCTCATATAATTGAATACGATAATGTATAATTGCTACTTAAAATGATAAAATTATCTGGATAAATACTTTGACCAATTTTTATTGGGATGAAATAAATATTTTAATTTTTATCAAAAAACCGAAGAAACTCAGGATTAAATTTAGTTGTAGAGGGCAAAAATTAGGGGTCAACAATGTGCGTGTTTGTTTCTTTGGTTAGAACATTTTTCCTTCTATTACTATTATTATCATGGTTATCATTATTTTCATGCAAGAATGCATTTTTCATAGTATCAATGTACTAATGGCCCATACTCAGATTATGTATTAATTCGATATCGTTTTTCTATGTGCGACATGTGAATTTGTTCTTGAGTCCACAACGGACTCCCCCCTCACCCTTTTGAATTGTCTATGGGCCAATAAGGCCTATCTTCTCAAGTCTGCCTCAAAGAAGGTTCAAACATCAACCTTAGGGCATACCGGATGCAAGAAGTCGAAAAAAGAAGGAATAAGTTAAAGTCCTACCTCTGAAGTGATTGAAGAGTCTTATTTTCCTTTATTTATTTATTCATTCATTGTTGCTTTGTTTATTTTTAGTCATTTATTTATCTACTTATTTATTCATTTGGGTTTCGAAGCCAAAGTTGTAAATCTAATACAGGTGGAACGAACTCGAGCCAAAGATTCGAAAAAAGAGGTTAGGACAGGTGAAAGAAAAATGGGTTGAAAACCCAACTAGATTAGGACAGGGTTGATGGTTTGGGCTTAAAATCCTAAATCACTACTTCTCCCCTTTTTTCCTTTTCCTTTTTGCTTACTTGTTTTACGTGTTTCTTTCAAACCTAGTTATATCCAAAACTTTCAAAACTATTTTCTAAAATTAAGACTACTTTCAAAAATCTATCAAATCTTTTACTTAGTGATTGCCTAGACATCTATTGGAGCAAGGAGCCGAGGCGGAGGTACCAACATGACGGGGCACCTGAAAGATAGCGAGGAGAAAATCGAGGAGTAAAGGAGGTCAACAGAGAGTAGTTTCACTCAAACTAATTATTTTTCTATGAATGCAGGGATCAATACACAAAATGAGAGTCTCTTTCAAAAATCCCCGAGCAAGTTGGGAGCCACACCAGTGCATTAATGCTCAAGAGCGGTATTTTTGGGTAGCCCCAAAAATGGGTTTAATACCAATTTATCGAGGACCTTTTGAATTGTCTATCTCATTTTTTTGAGATCATGAAGGACAAACAAAAGTGTCTTATCTTCTTTATGAATATTGTATTTAGAAATTTTCTAAAAAATAGTCGCTATCAAAAATGAATTTGTGTCTACTAAATATTTATATTGAGCACAGGTACATTCAAGGGAGTTGGCACAATAAATATAACAATCAAAGGATCACTCAATAAGAGGAAGAGAAGAGAGTCACCCTCAAAATTCACCTTGAAGCGAAGCAACGACATTTGAGTAATCCCCAAACAAGGGTTTTGCCCCATGTACTTGCATTTGGTGGATTTGCAATTTAATCATTTCTTTAAAAAGAAAAGATTAATAGAAGAATAAGTCATTCAAATTATGATGCTCAGTATTTGTTAAGCTATCATAAAGCGTGACTTTGGTCGCCAGTGAGAGCGATATTGTGTCTACTAACTATCTGCCTTAAGTATAGGTACATATATAAAGCAAAACACAGACAAATGAATGTAGGTGAAGCTGTTTTCAAATCACCAGAAGAACTATTTCATATCAATGTCAAGAAGGTCATTCATACCATTGCCAAGAGGGTTATTTCATATCATCGCCGACAGAGCTATTTCATACCATCTCCATGAGGGCCATTCAATATCTATTGACACGTGAGACATAAACGCTGGCGTCAAAGATATCATCTGCATTCAATATCTGTTGACACATGAGACATAAACGTTGGCGTCGAGGATATCATTTGTATTCAATATCTGTTGACACGTGAGACATAAACGCTGGCGTCGAGGATATCATATGCATTCAATATTTGTTGACACATGAGACATAAACGCCGGCGTCGAAGATATCATCTACATTCAATATCTGTTGACACGTGAGACATAAACACTGGCGTCGAGGATATCATCAGTATTTCATATCTGTTGAAACGCAAGACATAAAAGATGGCATCGAGGATATCATCTGCATTTTATATTTGTTGACACGTGAGACATAAACATTGGCATCGAAGATATCATCAGCATTTCATATATGTTGACACGCAAGACATAAACAATGGCATAGAAGATATCATCTGTATTAAATATCTATTGACACGTGAGACATAAACGCTAGCGTCGAGGATATCATTAGCATTTAATATCTGCTGACACACAAGACACAAACACTGGCGTCGAGGATATCTCATCATTTTATGAATCAGCATTTGAATGTATCATGAGTAGACAATTTTAAGGGACGCCTTTAAGTCGCTATCTAAAGACAGATGATATATGAGATTTCCTAGAAATTGATAATTTGAGGGTCATCTATAAGTCGTATTATTTGAAATATGATAGTGTGCAAGATTACCTATGAATTGACAGCTCATAGGTCATTAGTAAGCCGTAACAACATCCTAACCGAATAGTGTGCAAGATCACTCAAAAATTGATAGTTCGAAGGTTATCCATAAGTCGCAACTAAACCCTTACTGGAGAATATGTAAGATTATCAAATTGATAATGTCCAAGGGTTCTCTATAAGACGCATCATATCCAAGATCAATTATGTGCAGGATTACCCAAAGACGAGAAATTTGAGAGATATCTGTAAGTCATATTGTATCCAAGGTCGCATGATGTGCAGGAATACCGGAGAGCTAACGATTGGAGAGATATCTGTAAGTCATCTCTTATCCAAGGTCGAATAATGTGTAGGATTATCTAAAATCTAGAAATTCAAAGGATATCTGTAATTCACCTCGTATCCAACATCAAATAATGTGCGAGATTACCCAAAGATTGATAATTCAATGGAAATCTATAAGTCGTATCGATACAAAGATGCGCAAGACTTACCCGAGATCATATGCAAAGAATTATTATCATTCCACATACAACTAGCATTATATGTGACCAAAAGGGTTGCCGCATCAATACAAGATTACACGATTGTAGGGACCATTCTACAAAAAGTATCGGCGGTGTCCAAAAGGGATACCCCACTGCGAAGACATATTTAACCAAAAAATGTCATAATTATACAACAACCAAGAAGGTTGTTATGTCTATCGTTGCAAGTTATTTCCTTTCAAACAAGTACATGAAAGGATGACTTCGCTTTTTAGGTAACAACTCATGTGAAGATATGGTGGAAATTATACACCCCTTTTGTGATTTGTGCTTATTACTAACGATTTTGTTTGAGCTATTGTCGAGAACATATGAGAGGATGAAAATCTCAAATCTAAATCATAGGTGCGGACGACTCCAAAAACAATGCAGCATAACGTAGAACTCTTTCTTAGCAGCAAAACGAGACATAGTTTAGAGAGGGACATCAAACTCTTTGGACGTGAGCTAAAGAATGATGCCACCATCATCCAACCACACCTCTGTTAGAAGACATGTGGGAATTTTGGGATATCTTAGTTTCAGCTTCGCCTTCAGGATATTTCTAAACTCATACCGAGGGTAATCTTCTCTTTATTCCAAATTCTAGTGATAAGACACCTAGAGTTTTGGAAATTATGTCTAGGTAAATTCTTACCTATGGATGTGAAGAGCTCCACTTTCATGGTTAAGAGGTTACAAGCCTTTTTTTCATAACTCGATCAACTTGTTACTCATCCCGAGCCAAAGATCGTTTGAAATAAAAGACTATCTTTTCTACTGATTGATTCAAACTACAAGAAGTCTGATTTCCTGAGTCTCGGGGATATATAGGTTGGGCTCTATGATTGAAAACCTGACTACATTCCAACCTTCCCCCAAATCCCTCTATTCTCCACCTTTTTGGTTTTATCAGAAGCTTAAAAAACTGAGATAACTGGTGAATTTTTTGAAATCATGCTACAAATCTATCTTTATGAACTATAAGTGGCCAGAATTCTCATGTAACCTAAAATATGTAAGAAACTTGATACCGAGGTCTGGCCATAACTCCATAAAACTCATGCGAAAGTCAACCTCTTTCAGATCCGATTTTGTGGTCGGACAAAAATTAGGAATGTCAACCTCCCTTTCCCAGGGTTATTTGCATCCACCTTACCCAAAGGGAGGGGACAGTTGTTGACACCTATTTTTGCCCTCTACGACTAAATTTAATCCTGAATTTCATTGATTGTTAATAAAATCAAAATATTTATTTCATCCGAATAAAGTTTTTTTCAAAATACATTTGTACGTAATTCTGTCATTTTAAGTAGAGATTCAATTATATGATATTATATAATTTGGTTGCTTAAACGTTTAGCTTGCGGAATATCAAATTTTAATCAAAGCTTATTTTGAAAATAAATTCAAACGATTGAAATCTTGATTTTAAATACAATTTGTTCTCAAAATTATTTTATTTGGAAAAATATTTATTTGATTTTATTAAATGAAGAAACTCGGGATAAATTTGTTACTTAATTCGTGTCGGATTGCGATTCAATTTAGCCAACTAATTAAATTTGACTCTAATTGAAATCAAATTGGCCCTAATTGTAATGCAATTGACCAATTGATATCCAATTTGACTAGAATTTAAATTAAATTTCCTAAATTATAATCCAAAATCCTAAATCTCAGAACCCTTCTACCCAATTGACCCAAACAAATACCCAATACCTTAGCCTATTTTAAAATCCCAAATCCAGCCCATATTTGTATTTCTTATTCAATACAAAACAATACAATTATTCCTCAGTAAAACTCGATCTAAGAGTAACATACAGACAACAACGACATTATTCAACAACAACAATCGCGTACAAGCAGTATCAACAACAATACGTGAAAAATCAACCCCAAAGATTCGTAACCCACCAACAAACAACAAAAATCTCTGACTCGACCTGTTCCAATGCCTACCATAAGCGGTGACCCACACCAGAACCTCCGACCCGAACCCACGATAAACACAGCATCATCTGAACCCTTCTACCCAATTGATCCAAACAAATACCCAACACCTTAGCCCATTTTAAAACCCTAAATCTGGCCCATCTTTGTGTTTCTTATTCAACACAAAACAATACAATTATTCCTTAGCAAAACCCAATCTAAGAGTAATATACTGACAACAACGAGATTATTCAACAACAACAACCGCGTACTAGCATCTTCAACAATAATACGCGAAGAATCAACCCCAAAGATCCGTAACCCGCCAACAAACAACAACAATCTCTGACCCAACCCATTCTACCGCCCACCATAAGGGTGACCCATATCAGACCCACCGACCCAAACCCATGATAAATGCAGCATCTTCTATCGACAATCGGAGCAGTCCTAAAATCGTTATTTGTGTGTTATTGATGAGCTGTCTACTTCTAGATGAGCCTAGAAACTGTCCAGCTATCTCTTTTAATGGTATTGTATCTAACCATCGTCTGATTCATACATAGGTGGATGGTGGATATTAATCCTATTTTGAAATTTTGAAATCCTCTCCTGAAATTTCTATCCTATTTTTCTATCCCGCATTGAAAGGAATCAAGGAGGGAACCCTAAAACTTTTCCTATATATACTCTTATATTTTGTTGAAGGGGGAGAGACTTTCCTTTGGGGGTTCAAAAAAGAGAGGAGGAAAACTTTTTGAAAAGAGAAAAAGAAAAGGAAAGTCTCGGCAGGTTGAAAAACCTGGGAGCAAAAATAGTCCGTTTTATAGTAAAAAGTATTTATTCTTTTGGGAAATTTGACGACTGTTTGAAGTTTCTGAGTGGACTTTTTTGGTGGTTGCGAGGAAACTTTGTCGAAAGCTCGTTGTTCCATTTTGCTACTCCAAAATAGGTAATTTTCCTTCACATTTAGTTTTGATTTTACCTTCTGTTTTTTCATCTCATCACTCTATAGTCGTAGTAGCATCTTGATAATGTTGTACGCTGGGATTGTATGCTGTAGAAGGTCTCAAAGGCCATAGGATTTTGATGAGATGAAGTGAAAATAGTTATATTATCGCGATATCCCTCTGCCCGACCTAATTGTTATACTGTGGTGTTCAATTTCTGCTCAGGTTTGGTCTGATTTATTTGAATATAATCTTGTGTATGAGTTAGTTTTGTTAAGGGTTTGATAGTAAGAAATATGCAGGTGGTCTCTGTTGAATTCATTTACATAACTGTTGTGCGTTGATTCGTATGCCTGTTCATTTATTTCAATCATTAATCAATTCGTTGTTTTCCCTTAGCCATATGTTTATTTATTGACCAAACACAAGCTGATTTGGGCATATTGGTAATATGTAAAGTGTCTTTCTTTTTCTATTTTGCGAAAGTAGTGGAAGTATTGTAGCTTTATTCCTATTTCAATCTGGCTCTCCCGCGCATCCGTGCGTGTCCGTTGATTTTTCCCAGTTCCTAATACTGGTAGGATGTCAATGGCCCGAAAAGGGAAATAGTTTCTTCTCAAAAATTAAAACTGGAGAAATAAGGCACATTCTTGCTATGATATGTTTTCATCTCTAAAATCCTCTAATATTCGAGACCCATAGATAAATATTGATTTTTTATCGTTTATGTGTTACGTTTAAAGAGTCAAATGTAAAAGAGATTTGTTTAGCCCATCCTGTGGTGATCAACGGATGCGTTCAAGAGTCTTTTCTTATGTCTCGTATTAGTTTGGACTCCAATTTGGTCCCAAGTTCTTTATGTTCCCTGTGTAAGTTTTTTTTTTAAGTTGATTGATTCATTTCTACTATCCTCTGGTCTCATCAATGATAAAAGTTTTTTTTATAATTCCATTTAGTGTTCAATTTATTACCCTTCAGTGTTGGTTATTGGCTAGGGCGGCTAAGGCTCGAGCTTTATCTTGAAAGATTGTTATTTTATTTTTAGAATCGATGCATGTGTGATTAATTTGGAGTTTTTGGGCCTAATATGTTATTTTGTTTCTTTTCTATCCTATTTAAACTTGTTATGTTGAGATAGATTGAGTCAATGTCCTTTTATTACGCAAGTGTTTTTATTACTCAATCTGCTTGTGGCACATTAGCATAAAATTGTTAAATTATGAACTTTTCACTTTGTCTTTTATCATTTCTACTATTTCGAGTTCGTGAATCATTATGTGTGTGTTTGTTTCTTTGGTTAGGACATTTTTCCTTCTATTACTATTATTATCATGGTTATCATTATTTTCATGAAAGAATGCATTTTTTGTAGTATCAATGTGCTAATTGCCCATACTCAGATTATGTATTAATTCGATATCGTTTTTCTTTGTGTCACATATGAATTTGTTCCTGAGTCCACAACGGACTTTCTCCCCCTTTTTGCATTGTTTATGGGCTAATGAGGCCCATCTTTGCAAGTCTGCCTCAAAGAAGGTTCAAACATCAACCTTAGGACATACCAGATGCAAGGAGTCGAAAAAAGAAGGAATGAGTTAAAGTCCTACCTCTGAAGTGGCTGAAGAGTCTTATTTTCCTTTATTTATTTATTTATTTATTTATTTATTTATTAATTATTTATTTATTCATTGTTGCTTTATTTATTTTTAGTCATTTATTTATCTACTTATTTATTCATTTAGGTCTCGAAGCCAAAGTTGTAAATCTAATATAGGTGGAACGAACTCGAGCCAAAGGTTCGATAAAATAGGTTAGGACAAGTGAAAGAAAAATAGGTTGAAAACCCAACTAGATTAGGACAGGGTTGACGGATTGGGTTTAAAAGCCTAAATCACTATTTCTCCCATTTTTCCCCTTTTCTTTTTGCTTACTTGTTTTACGTGTTTCTCGCAAACCTAGTTAAATCACTAATTAAGTCGCTAAAACACTGATTTTGAAAAAACTTTTTCTTAATTACTTTTCCAACAAATCGATTTTCTTAGTTAGTCAAAAGAATGATTTTCAAACAGATCGGATAACCGCAAGTTAGCGGATGTTTTAGGTGCTTTAAAAACCTTCCTAAGACGTTAATAGAAACTGCTTACTCAGAATCTTCAATTTTAAACGATTGTCTGTTTTGGATCGTTTAAAGTATTTTATAAAGGTTTCTTAAATCTTTTTCAAAATTAAATGGCAACTCTTCAAATAAGTCAAAATTGCGTAAAACATGACTTATAATAATTAATTATGGGTGATACATTAAAATTATGACTGAAGCAGACATGTCGACCTCGTGCCTGCTTGAGCTGCTTAAGTCCCTCTTATAAAAAAAGAGAATACAAGACTACATACAACAGGGAAAGATTTAACTTTAAAATATAGTGTAGTATGCACATGAAAACACACACATATATATACTAATTTAATCATATGCGCCTCGCACGTATAACCTTTATTTATAATTGACAATTTTATCTCTATTGCGAAAGTTTGTAATGAAGTGCAAAAAGATCAAATCACTTCTCAAAGATCCTTCATACTTTAATATAATAATGTAAACTTAACATATATTTTATTATAAGCACATATATAGTTTACCACCAAATGTTTTCAAGTGGTTAATGGATTGTCACTTTTGCGTTTGTCATCCAGTACCTCTTTTTTTTTTTTTTTTACTATTAAAGGCTAAGAGAGACGTTTGATTTGAACCATATTTGTAGTGCAATTATTTTTTTTCTATATTTAAAATCATTCCCCATTTTTAAAATTAAATCTTTAGAATTTTTTTGATTACGTTCTTAAAACTTTTAAAAATTTGATATTTCTTTTATTTTCTTATTCTAACGCTTTTATATTTATTTTCTAGATTCTTCAAATCCTCATAAAATCAACTTTAGTTGATTTAGAATTCTTAAACTAATGAAAAATATATTAATTGTCATTAATTCTGATGACTTCTAATAAGAATTTTTTTATATAAATATTTATTTAATTTTAAACTGTTAAATATTAAGAAAATAGTGAAAAGACGATATATATATATATATATATATATATATATATATATATATATATAAAACTTTTTGACATCCTGCAGTGTTGGAAAAGATATAATGCGGCTTGTATATATGCAATAATATAATATATATATATCTATATCTATAATTTATAGTCTATAATATATTAAAAGTGTGATGACCTTTATAAAAGTGATTTGAATTTTTTTTCATTCATTAAAAGACTCCATAATTGACAGAATCGTCTTTTCACTATTTTTTTATATTTAAAACTTTTAAATTAACTAAATTTTATGTAAAAAATCCTTCCTTATTTAAATTATTTAATATATTTAAATTTGTAAGAAAAACTAACACTAGAAAAAATAGAAATTTTAGCCACTTTCGAACTCTTTTAAATATAGGAGTCTCCATTATATTAGGAAAATGTCATTTCAAATTGTTAGGTTAGAATTTACGGTATTTCAATTTAAATTTGCAAGAAAAATTTAACTTATTAATATTTTACAAATATATGGTGAATAAAAGTGAATTATAAATTAATAATGAAATTTTTTATTATTAAGTCTTTACTTTTTTAGTCACATAAGAAGTTCTAATATTTCATACTTCTAACTCACTTAAAATATTAGCTTATATAAACTATATTCTGGTTAAATAATGTTGGTGGAAGAGATATTTGGTGAATGGAGCAAACTCTGTGGCCAGTTTCCTACCACAAAATGCATTGACCTGACCGAGAAACAGAGGATTAGTCTCACGGCTGCCGGCTGTGGGGATACCTTGGGCAACCAAAAAAAAAAAACTACTTTTTCAATAGAAGAGGAGGCATTTAATAATCACAAAAGGTTAGGTTTAGTCGTTTTAATATCTCGATTATCATATTGTTTTGTTATAATTTATATTCTATTCAAGTCTATTGTAGATGGATGTTTGGTCGGACTTTCAAGAACTTTTTGCATTAAGGTTAGGTTTAGTGGTATTGTTCTAATATCTCAATTATTGTAGTTTCTAAAAATGTCTCAATTATTGTAGTTTCTAAAAATGTTTTTATCTGTTGTTTTTTCTGCTTAATACAGGTGGTAGATGAATGTTTTGTTGGACTTTGAGGAATTTCTTTATAAAGGTTAGATTTTAATCTTATCGTTCTGATATCTCAATTATCGTATTATTTTGTTGTAATTTACAGGTGGTAGATGAGTGTTCGATCGGACTTTGATGAATTTTTGTATAAATGTTAGATTTAATCATATTGTTTTGTTGTGGTTATTGATCTATTACTATATATTATTTTGTATAAATGTTATATTATTTTAGTTATCATCCGTTATGTGATAGTTCATGTCGTAGGAGACGATCAAGATATCAATGCTTCACACATGTTTGAATGGATGCCTGGATGCATTAAGTTGTCTATCTTCGAATTATAGGAGTCTTCCACTATATTAGGAAAATGTCATTTCAAATTGTTACGTTAGAATTTATGGAATTTCAATTTAAATTTGCAAAAAAATTTAACTTAGTAATATTTTACAAATATATGGTAAATAAAATTGAATTATAAAGTAATAATAAAATTTATTATTAGTAAGTCTTTCCTTTTTTTAACCGCTTAAGAAATTCTAATATTTTATACTTCCAACTCACTTAAAATATTACTTTATATAAACCATATTCTATTTAAGTAATGTTGGTGAAAGAGATATTCTTATAACTATTTTTTCAATAAGCTTTAAAGGAGGCGTCTAATAATCACAAAAGGCTAGATTTAATTGTTCTAATATCTCGATTATCATATTGTTTTGTTATAGTTTATATTTTATTCAAGTCTATTGTAGATGGATATATTTGGTCGGACTTTCAAAAATTTTTTGTGTTAAGATTAAGTGTAGTGCTATTGTTCTAATATCTCGATTATTGTAGTTTCTATAATATTTTTAACTATTATTTTTCTGCTTAATATATGTGGTAGGTGAACGTTTGGTCGGGCTTTGAGGAATTTCTTTATAAAGGTTAGGGTTTAATCTTATCGTTCTGATATCTCAATTATTGTATTGTTTTATTGTAATTTACAAGTGGTTGATGAGTGTTCGATCGGACTTTGATAGATTTTTGTATAAAAATTAGATTTAATCATATTGTTTTGTTGTAGTTTCTGATCTATTACTATATATTATTTTTGTTATCAATCGTTATGTTATAATCTATGTCGTAGGAGACAATCAAGATATCAATACTTCACGCATGTTTGGATGCATAAAACTATCTATCTTTGATTTTTAAAGTTAACTGATATTTTTTAATAAATTAATATATTTTATATCAACTTATGACTTGACATAAAGCACACGTGCAACGAACGTACACTATACTAGTTTTTTCTATAAGAAGTAACAGCTAATGGAGTATTGTCTGTTTTTAGATTATTGATATAAGTACAAATTTGAAATATATAACCCATCGTTTCATTTGGACGTTAATACAGGTGGATTTCCAGCTTCCACACAGTTATAAATTATGTGAAGAAAAAGGGAGTAGTGACTTTAATTTAAGTATTAATTATTTCCTGTCAGAGGACCTTTACATAAATAATAATAAATCTCCATATATATATATATATATATATATATATATATATATATATATATGCCAAACAGTCAAAAATCATGTACCCATAAATAGGAGGGAATTATTGATTACAAAAGGGTATTTTGAATGGCTGTATGATCACGTGCATCTACTTGTAAAATTTAGTTGGAGATTTTTATTTCTTTTTTTAATCCCTTATTTGTGTTTTCATAATTGTAATAAAATTAGGATTAATTTGCATTAACCTTAAAATTAGAGGTGTTTGTTATGAATTGGATGTTTGATCGAATCCATTTGATCAAATTGTAAGTGGGCAAGAGATCTCATTTTCTCCATATTAGTCTTTTAATGTGTTACAAACTAATGCAAAATTTTAATTTTTTGCATTTAGGACTCAAGTTTCAACCCTGAACTCATCACCTTATTTAAGTTCTCTTCTTTAAGTTCTGGGTTCTTACTTACCGCAATTTCAATGGACTTTGTAAAATAAATCCATGTCTAGATTATGGATAATGTAAATGAACTTGAAGATATAGTATTTGTCTAAACTATTTAGACGTATTCTTTTAATTAATACACAACTAATTTAAACAGCAAGAATGAATGTGAAAACAAATCAATAAATGCTTTCTATTCTTTTTTCTTTGTGAAGGATCAAAAAATATGTTGGAACAAATTCACATGAAATACGAGTGTCATCCAGTGTAATGTATGTGTAATCTCCAGATAGATATTACTTTACTACTGTATATATAAAGGTGACTGGCAGACAGCTGACAGTTCTCATCCCTGCTTCCAGCTATCTGTTTACTTCGTGAGTTTATTATATCACATCTAATTAATTATTATATACTGTTTATGTATTAAAAAATTAATAATATCTAATATAAAGTAAAATAAACATTTATAATATGTCTGTTTCAGCTGCTTTAACCGCAATTTTACTAATTTGACATCTTATACGAGGCTCAGTTAATTTTTTTCACAAGTATTTTTTATAGCAATTTTCTTATATCACTTCTAATTAGTAATTATGAGTTATTTAAGACATATTTGGTTCACTACTTCAATCGTGATATTTGGTTAAATTTTAAAATTATATCAATGTCGCTTAAATTGGAATAGAAAAAAAAGTATTATAAATCACAATAATTAAAAACTTGAATTATTTTTAAAATATAATTAACTATTAATGCTACAAAAGTTTGAACAAAGAGAGTATAATAAATTACAATAGCTAACAACCTAAAATAGTAAATTACAATGTCAGAAAAGTATTATAAATTACAATAACTAACAACTTACAAAAAAAATCTAAAAATAAATTAAAAATATAATTGATTCTATAAAGTTTAATTTAATTATTTTATTTAACTTATTATATATTTGAACATTGTGTAAAAAATATAATAAATCATAATAATTAATAACTTATTTCATATAAATTGAAATAGAGGGATACTACTTGAAAATTACGTAGAAAGTCGTATAATTCATAGTATAATTAACAACTTAAAATATCTAAAATTATATGACAAATTTGATTGTTCATCAGTGTCATATAAATTGAGACAAAAATAGTAGCACATAGTATCTGAAAAAATTATGTAAAAGTATTATAAATTAATAACTAATAACATAAAATATTTAAAAATATATAAAAAATTTATTAACTTTCCAAATTTATCTATATTGCACGGCTACGATATCCAGTAGAAAGAGATGCTAAAGTTTTTTGTGCATATGGTTTAAAGAAAAAGACAGATAAGAGAGGTCAAAGTGCAAAAGACAAAACTTGTTGGGTGGTAAAAATGAATTGTGGTTCCAAAATATTTGTCTATCTGTATGCCTTAGCCCAACAGGTAGGGTGATGTAGACATACAAATTCCTTATACCTTCACATATATATGAGGAAAAAAAAGAATAACAAGATAAAATCAAACATATAAACAGAAGATATTAAACAAATAGCAAAATATTGTCAAAATTTCGTAAACTATTATGCATTGACGGTATTAAAACAAACTTGCAGGATGAATGTAAATCC
Organism: Capsicum annuum; assembly: GCF_002878395.1. NCBI lineage: Eukaryota > Viridiplantae > Streptophyta > Magnoliopsida > Solanales > Solanaceae > Capsicum > Capsicum annuum. Next base: position 59,721,306 of record NC_061121.1, on the reverse strand, counting down.
GAGTCTAAAGAATTTACTTGCATGTTTTTTCAAATTATATACGATAATAAAATATCCAGGGAAATATAATAAGTCAGTTCTGAGGAAGGTTAAAGTGTATGGAGACCTCACCTCTACCTCATAAATTATTTTTGAAATACCCTTGGCTCAAGTATAATAAATCAAAGTAGGTTTTTCAAATTATATATCCCTACTTTTGTTTAGTTTTCAAATTATATATCCATACTTTTGTATAGCTTACCTAATTCTATAGGCTCCTACACATGCAATGAAGGGTTCAGTTAAATCTCCTTCGTAAGAACATATTAGTCATGTACAAAAAATGGGCTATTCTTGTGTATAGATATAAATTTTTTAAACAAGACACGAGATCTTCAAGCTTTTAATATAGTGATAAATGTGATGCAATAATTGCTTTAGTTTGCAAATTTAAATTTCCAACGTAACATTTTTGCAATATTTGAGTTCTTTTTTAGAATTTATGCTTCTGTCGTTGCTTCTACACAGGGAAGTAAAAATACCAAAATTCCGTGTCACTGTTTAAGACTTTTAAGTTATATCCTAAGTTTTGTAAGAATTGGAAAAATATTGATTGTATTGAATCAATTTCTCTGTAATACAAGGATGTATATATACAAAAACTTCTAACCGACTGAATATATACCTATCATATTTACCCTATAGAAAAATATACACTTAATATATACCTACCATATTTATCCTATTCCTAACAATAAGTATGGAAAGAAATAAACTTGCTGACTTGTATACAAATTAGGGGAATAAAATCGTTGCTTCCATAAATTACCCATGTAAAAATTTATTTTTCACTTCATTGCTTTTGTCGATAAAACTCTTGGTTCCGACATCCCCCCTCAAGTTGGATGGGGAGGAAGACACACCCAACTTGCCTAAAATACGATGGTGTTGCGGACCAGAGAGAGACTTCGTAAATATGTCCGCAATTTGGCAAGTCGATGGAACAAATGAGAGAGAAATGAGACCGGCAAGGAATTGTTGTCGAACGAAGTGACAATCCAAATCAACGTGTTTCATCCGTTCATGAAAGACCGGATTTTTTAGCTATATGAATTGCATCTTTTCTATCAGAATGAAGAGAAATGGGAAGAGAAGGGTTGACACATAGATCAGAAAGAAGACGAACGAGCCCAGTAAGTTCTGCAACTACTCGTCTAATTGATCTGTATTCAGCTTCGGTAGAAGAAAGGGAAATCGATGGCTGCTTTTTGGGCTTTCAAGAGATGGGAGATCCCCCAAGGCTAATGTAAAAACCACTCCCTGATCTGCGTAAACCAGGACATGCTTCCCAATTAGAGTCACAAAAAGCAAGCAATTGAAGGGAAGAATCTAAGGACATGAAAATTCCAAGCCCGGGGGTCGAAAGAAGATACTTTAAACAATGTAAAGAAGCATCAAAATGGGGATGACGAGGCTGCTGCATAAATTGGCTTAGATGTTGCACAACGAATGACAAATCATGTCGGGTATGGATCAAGTAATTAAGTTTGCCAACGAGTCTCCGATAAATGGTAGGGTCTGAAAGAAGATAACCTAAATATGCACGAAGCTTGCAAGTGGGATCCAGTGGAGAGTTAACAGGTTGGAGATCAGCACAACCAAACTCAAAAATAAATTCTAATGTAAATTTTCGTTGACTCGAAATTAAACCATGTTGTTCCCGAATGATTTCCATGCCAAGAAAATAACTTGCTAAGCCAAGATCTTTGATTTGAAATTCTGAATCAAGAAATGCTTTCAGACTTTGAATTTCAGCAGGGTCGTTGCCAGTGACCAAAATATCGTCGACATAAACAGCTAATATAGTGATCCCAGAGTCAGATTTCTTATAAAATAGGGAGTAGTCATTTAAAGAGTGAGAATATCCTTTGAAATTAAGGGCTGCAGTGAGTCGAGCATACCATTGCCGAGAAGCTTGCTTCAGCCCATACAAAGATTGACGCAACCTGCACACATGATTAGGACTGGGAGCACATAATCCTGAAGGAAACTTCATATAGACCTCTTTTTGGAGGTCTTCATGAAGAAATGTATTGTTCACATCTAATTGATTCAAATCCCAACTCTTTTTAACGGCAATAGCCAAAAGACATCGAACAATAGTCATCTTAACTATGGGGGAGAAAGTCTCGTGAAATCTATGTATTCTCATTGAGTATCTCCCCTAACCACCAGTCGTGTTTTATATCTTTCAACATTCCCATTAGAGCAATATTTAACTTTATAAACCCACTTACAAAGTAATGCTTTGTGCCTTTTAGGTAATTCAACAACATCCCAAGTTCTATTAGATTCCAAAGCTTGAAACTTTTTAGCCATTGCTTCCTGCCAACATGGGTGTAAAACAACCAGGGAAAAATGATTAGGTTCAACAATGCTGGAAAGGGAATGAATAAGGGACTGATTAGAGGAAGTTAGAGTAGAAATAGGCAAAACCGAGGGGTTAAGGAAACCGTCAAAACAAGAAGATGCGAGATTAGTTAAGTACACGTGATTGCACACATAATCCTCCAAATAAGAAGGCTTAGTGTGCGATCTGGTGAATTTCCTTGAAGCTAGTTGTGTAGAAGGCATAATAGGAGCAGTACTTGGTATAGAATTTGTAGGAACTTATTCATTCGGATTGACAAAAATATGAATAACTGGATTAACAGGAACGGGAGATGAAACAGAAGGTTGTTCCCTGATATGAGTAGATTGGACAGTGTGCTTAGGCAAGAAAAATTCAATAGGAGGTTTAACGAATGGAGTGGTAGAGTAGTTAGGGAAAATTGGAGTGGAAATATACTGATCTGAAAAGGGAAAAATTGTTTCATAAAATATTACATCCCTAGAAATAATAATTTTCCTAGTAGTTAAATCTAAAAGTTTATATCCTTTCTTCCCAAAAGGATAGCCCAAGAGAACATATTTCGTGGATCTAGGATCAAACTTTAACCTATACGAAGATGAAGTAGATGCATAACAAAGACATCCAAAAGGCTTGAGTAGAGCATAAGAAGGTGGTTTCCCAAAAAAGTGCTTCATAGGGAGATTTAAGATTTAAAATCTTGGAAGGAAATTTGTTTATTAAGAAAGTTGCGGTTAATATACAGTCTCCCCAATATGCAATAAGAAGCTTGGATTGGAAAAGTAAATCTCTAGATATCTCAAGAAGGTGTTTGTGCTTCCTCTCCACAACACCATTTTGTTGTGGAGTGGACGCAAGTAGTTTGATATAGGATCCCCATAGAAGAAAGATATGCCGACGTAAGTGAACTTGTACCCAATTCTAGAGCATTATCAGATCTAATGGTTTTAACTCTAGTTTGAAATTGTGTTTGTACCATGGCCAAGAATAATTTTAAAATAAAGAAAGCATTGCTCTTGGTTTTAAGTAAATAAGTCCAAGTAGCTCTACTAAAATCATCTACTATAGTGAGGAAGTATCTAAAACCGTCGTAAGTAGTAGATTTATATGGCCCCCATGTGTCAATGTGAATGAGCTCAAAAATAGAAGTAGTGGAAATATGACTTGATTAAAAAGGTAATTTGCATTGTCTAGCTTTAAAATAAATATCACAAGAGTAGAAGAATTAGATGGAGATAAAAACTGCAAACTTGAAATATTCTTCATATTCGAGAGGGGCATATGCTCTAATCTCATGTACCAAAGGCTTTCATCTGAACTTAACTTAGAAACTAAATGAAAATCTTGAGTATCACTTTGACTAATGCAACTAGAAGAAAGTTGAGAAACTTGTTGAATAATTGGCTTAGAACTGGACGCTGCTTGATCGGGAATGACTTGAGCAAATATAAACCATCTTGCACTCTACCAAGTACCATGGGCTCCTTCATTAAAGGGGCCTGAAAGAGTGCAACAAAAGAACAAAAGAGTAAGTGACAATCAAGAGTTTTGGTTAGCCGATAAACAGATAAAAGATTGAATCTAAAATCTGGAACAAACAGGACATTTTTTAGTGTTAAATTTGGAAGAATTCTGACCGTTCCTATTTGATTTACTCTGACCTTTTAAGAATCTGACAAATTAAGAAAGACAGGTTTAAGTAAAGGTCTAATATCAGAGAGAATAGAATTATCGTAGTCATGTGTTCTGTAGATCCTGAATCTAGGATCCAAAAACTAGAATCAATACGTGAAAAATACGAAAGAGAATTAAAGTAAGGATGGATTATACCGACACAATTGGCAGTAACATAAGCATCGGAGGTATGTTCTCCTTGTTGGCCAGACTTCACCTATTAAAGCAGTTGAAAAAGTTGAGAAAACCACTCTTGTGTGATATTTTTCCCTGAAGAATCTGTGTCATACATTTGTTCTTTTCCTGTTTCCTCTAAAGCCATTGCTTGATTACTGTACGACCCTCCTTGAAACCTTCTAGGCTTAGTGAACTTGAAAATATGAGGGAATCCTTTTAACCTGTAGCAATGGTCGATTGTCTGACTAAGTTTCTTGCAGTAGTTGCAAAACATGTTGTTTTTCTTTTTCTCAGAATATCCTTTAAACTTGTTGTCTGGCCTATTATTTTTTTGATTTCCTCCTTGTTGATTTGTAGCCAGGAAAGCTGATTCAATGGGATATTTACTTACATGTATCTCATATTGTTTTTAATCTTGGATGAGAAGTGAGTAAGCCTGATTAACGCTAGGAAGTGGCGAGATCATTAGAATATTGCTTCGAATAGAGAAATAAGTGTCGTTAAGAACCATCAAGAACTGGATTAAACGACCATCCAGAAATGATTTAAGGGTTTTGGATTCCCCCCCACAGGTGCAGTCACAACTGCAGTGCACACAAGTATTGAGAGAATCAAGCTTATCCCAGATCCTTTTTACCATAGTGTAGTATTCGGGAATGTTAGAATTTCCTTGAACCAACCCGCTCAATTCCTTTTGAAGCTGATAGAGTTGAGCACCGTTTGATTGTCCAAATCTGTCTTCTAACTCGTTTCAAACTTCATGTGTTGTTTTGGAGTACAACACACTCGCTGCGATATCTTTTGACAAAGAGTTTAAGATCCACGAGATTACCATGTCGTTACAACGGCTCCATGGTTGAAAAAGAGGAGAAGAGGACTCTGGTTGAGCAAAACTCCCATCAATGAACCCTAACTTATTTTTAGTAGACAGTGCGATGCGTAGCTCTTCGCCATCCTCCGTAACCCTTTCCATCAAAAACTGCATTCACCAGTATCATTCCCAGTGAGTCAGAAGGGTGAAGGTAGTATGAGTGGGTGGAATCAGCCAAGGTAGAGTTGGTTGCATCCTTGGTGCTACCGGTAGCTACTGCTGCTGTTTCATAGGCTGTTGGATTCACCATTGTCAAAAAGATGAGAGAAAAAGGGAGGAAAAAATAACACGAATTGAAAATGATATGAAAGGAAGGATCAACCCTAAGGCTTTGATACAATGTAAGAATTGGAAAAATATTGATTGTATTGAATCAATTTCTCTATAATACAAGGACGTATATATACAAAAACTTCTAATTGATTGAATATATACCACCATATTTACCCTATAGAAAAATATACACTTAATATATACCTACCATATTTATCCTATTCCTAACAATAAGTAAGGAAAGAAATAAACTTGTTGACTTATATACAAATTAGAGGAATAAAATTGTTGCTTCCATAAATTACCCATGTAAAACTTTATTTTTCACTTCATTGCTTTTGTCGATAAAACTCTTGGTTCCAACAAGTTTACAATTTTTGGCGTGTCTATCCATTTCTGAATAATTTCAAGTATGCTCCTACACTTTAAAAACTTGAGGGAGAATGATTCAAGATTACAAGTTTTGATACTTTATAGAGTGAGAATTAATACAAAGGACAAAAAGTAGTGGAGAAAAAGTTTAGTTGGAGAATGAAGAAAAAGAGAAAAAAAAAAAGAATTTAGGATTTAATGTCATTGAAATCACAAACCTACCCTTGTGACCTTGGTAAAAATTCTTTGGTCACAATCAGAGCAGTTTCTGTTCGCATAAAAAGTAAATACCTACATTCTATTGTGATATTCATGAATTCTAGACCCTACCAAAGCCCCCACAATTTTAATTTACTTTTGAAAAAAACTATATTCTAAGCCCACCATTCCATAAACAGCTAAAGCATGTGATCCTTTTTGTTAGGTACTCTATGTTATGTGGACTAAATTATTGTCAGTTTGGACACTTGGCTCTGTGTATCATATTTTAGTATACTGTACACAAACCTCATGCTATAACTTATTCACACATAAAACCTTAGCACAAATTAAAACCATGGGCGTTTGTGTTTTCCCCCCATCCCCCCTCTTTTATTGCTGCTTCTTATTCATGAATTCTCATGCTATCACCTGCTTCATTTTACATGACCATGCTTTTTATTGCACCAATTCAAAAAAGAAACAAAGTTGTTAGAGAAATACCCTTGAAAATTGTAATTTGAAACAGGTTATAATATTTCCATTGTTTTAAGAGCATTTTATTGAGCAATAAGTTTATCAAAAACAACTTTTTCTACTGTTAAAGTATTGATATGATCTGCATACATCTTATTCTCCACAGACCTTACTTTATGAAATCACACTGGTATGTTGTTATTTGAATAACACTATAAGAACATCTTATAAATCAAAGTGAGAAGTGTAAGTTGAACAATAAGAAAAGAGTGATACAAAATCAAACTAATGGGAGTATGATTGCACTTGCCAACTACACATTGGATGAATTCGTATACTTTTTCCTTTCATAAACATATAAATTAATGAAGACAAATTCAAAATTTAAATCACTAACTCCAGAGCACCATTTAAGTTAACTCACTTCTTGCACATACTTTGCATAATTGCATTCATGTACGCTTATAAGTTCATTCTCTTTTCTTATTCTGGATAATTGTACTATAAATTAATGAAGACGGATTCAAAATTTTAATCAGCAACTCCAGAGCACCGTTGAACTCACTTTCCTGCACGTACTTTGCATCGGGATACACTTATAAGTTAATACTTTTTTCTTATTTTGGATAATTGAACTATAGTAGAACGGAATAAATACCAAATTTTCATATAGTCAATCCAACTAATTTGAAATCGAAATGCAGTTGATTAATTCGGAAAGAATAGGGATTAAATTTCAGGGGAGGAACTGTTGTTAGGGAAGACAAAGGTACAAAAAACTTAAGCCCGTGAACGTTGCATGTGATCAAAAAGAGCTGTTATAATCAGTACCCTTGACCACTTATACACCAAACCACGTGCCACTTTTTAGCTTTTATAATAAAAAACAAGAAACAAAAATTAAATAGTCCTTCTGGTAAAAACAATAATAGTACTACTAAACCTTAACATATAGTAATTGCTACTGCTATCATACATACACACTAGTTGTTATAATCCAATAATAGCTACTCTAAAATTATTTTCTAATCATTTTTGCATGAAAAGACACAATATATATCTTTAAGTGTGACAGATGAACAAATGCATATATCAAAATTTAATTTTTGGCAATCAATGTTTATGTTAAATTAAATTTCCCTTATTTGCAAGAATCTGAGATATAATGTTAGTACATTATTTCGCATGACAGTTGAAACCAACAGTTCTCTTTCTATAACTCCATAATGGTGGATATGATAAAGGGTAACAAAATCACATCAAGAAAGGGAAGTTAATAAAGGGGATAAAGAGATAGGGGACCAAGAATGGATGAAATAAATTCCTCCATCTCATTTTACGTGATATCCTTTTCTTTTTAGTCCATCTCAAAAAAAATATTATCTTACTATAATTAGAAGCAATTTAGCTATAAAATTCTTATTTATACCCTTAATGAAATGATTTACAGTCACACAAATATCTAAGGATTGTTTAGATCCAAATTTCAAAATTCTTTCTTTTTCTCTTAAACACTGTGTCAAGTCGCAGGGTACCACGTAAAAGGTTACCGATGGAGTAGTATATTATTAAAACAAAAACTTTTGCTTATGCATGTACAGTTTTCATTTAACATACCACTTTGCATATTCCTTCCTATATAAACCACCAGAAGCTCATCTGTTGTGTAAGTAAAAACAGAGGATTTCGTAACCCCTCAATCTCCCCCATTGCCTCTTTCTTCCACCATCAGAAAAAAATGGGAGGATTAAGTTTTAGGAGCTTCACATTTATGTTCATAGTTGCATTTCTGGTATGGTCGTCATTGAATGTAGAGATTTGTAATGCAAGAAGAGGTAAGCATTGGAGACAACAAACAAGAAGTTCCTCTGCTTCTTTGTACAAGAAGAAAGGGAAGTCTCATGGTAGCAATAACCATCACAAAAGTGGGAGTAAGCCGAAGCCAAAATACTTGTCTCCACCACCAAGTAAGCCAACCAACCCACCAAGCAAAGGCTACGACAATGTACCTTCGACCAACATCTTTGATGTGAGAAATTTCGGTGCCGTTGGAGATGGCAAGACCGATGACACTAAGGTAAACTCGAATTTTTACCTATCATGACACTAGTTAGAAAGTGATAAAATTGGTCTTGAGCCTAACTCACAGCTAGCTCATGAGAAGGAGGATTGCCCAAGCCTTATAAAGAGACCACTCATCTCATTGGGACTTTCTTCTCGATCTTTTAACACCCCACTTCAGCCCAGACCTAGTTAACTGGGCGTGGACAATCTCACACCCCAAAAGCTAGCTTATGATGTGGAGGATTGCCCAAGCGTTATAAAGAGACCACCCATCTCATTAACCACTAATGTTGGACTTTCTTTAACAGAAAGTTACTAGGCTAACTTTTCACGTATCATCACTAAACTTTATTCACTATTAGACTTAGTGCATCAATCATAGTGTAACTTTAAAATTCAGCGACAATACATGAAATTTACTGGGAATTAGGAAATTGTCAGTTAAAGTCATGAGAATCTACTCTTTACCACGCTCCAATTTACCAAACTATAGGCTAAATTTTTGCTATTCCTGTAATTTGCCACTTATTAGTTGTCCTTTATCACATTCAAGAAAGAAAAAAAATTTCTTTAGTTCAATAAGAGGGTGTCACGGGTTACCAATTAGACATTGTAATAAAGTTGATGAAAAGAGTTGAGGGAATTCACATAAATAATTTCATGTGTACTGGACAAAAAAGTTAGGTAGTTGTGACAATTCCATTGCTGTATTACTATTATTGAACTAATTTTGAGGGTACAGCAATATATAATAAGAAAAAACTAATAATACAAACAAGATAACACAGAATTGCAGGCAGTGTCATAGAGAGAAATGAGGTGGCTCCCACTCAAACTAACTTACAACTGAATATGTTAATGAAAAGTTTTGATAACATAGTAATCCCCTGCATACAAAAATAGAAATGTACGTAAAAAAATGCATATATTTACATAACTAACCATGAAATTTTTTATTCTTGTGACGTAAAACAGGCATTTCAAACTGCGTGGGCAGCTGCTTGTAAGGTGGAGGCATCGACAATGATCGTCCCATCGCAATATGTATTCCTTGTCGGACCAATTTCATTCTCAGGTCCATACTGTCAGCACAACATTGTTTTTCAGGTTAGTCAAAAATATATATGGATTATCAGCATAATGTAAAATCCGGTGATACTTAGATTTTTACTCTGCCTTGACATATTTGTGTTGAAGGAGTGCGACAAGAGTATGTGTACTTTGTACGAAATCTTTCAAGTAGCACACACGCACAGTATAGATATCCGTGAATGAATCCATATATTGTAGTCTCAATTGCAGGCTATGCCAAAGGTTCTGTCACTCTCCTGTTTGGCTATGATAAAAAATTACCTCAATACTCTGGCCTCAAGAATTACATGATTCCGAATCATAATGTTGATATTAGTTCAAATACATCAGGCGGAATTCAAGAACCACTATATGTGTCAATCTTAAATTTGTGGCATTACTGATCATCTTGATGAATATGATCTATTTTGCAGCTAGATGGAACGATAATTGCTCCAGTAGACGCCAAATCTTGGGGTTCAGGTCTTTTCCAGTGGCTCGAATTTACCAAATTGGTTGGGATTACAATCAAAGGAAGTGGAGTGATTGATGGGAGAGGTGCATTTTGGTGGCAAGATGCCCCATATTCTGATCCTCTAGATGATGAATTAAAACTCATCATCCCATTAAACAAGACATTATTGAGACCTCCTCCAACTCCTGTAATTATCCTACTCAATTTTCGAATTCACTATTATAGATATCTAGTTTCGGGCTCATTTTCTGTTCCTTTTTAATGCTCTTTCCCAAATTTCGTTTTGGCAGCTAAATAGCTCTCTTAGTGGGAAAATGCCAAGCATTAAACCTACAGTAAGGACTATTTCAAACACCTTCTATTTTCAAGCTGCATAATTTGTCCATTAAGTATACTAAACTAACCGTTGAAATGCAGGCTCTCCGATTCTATGGGAGTTTCAATGTTACAGTAACAGGCATCACAATTCAGAATAGTCAACAATGCCATCTCAAGTTTGACAACTGCATAGGGATAGTGGTATACAATTTCACTGTCTCATCTCCTGGAGATAGTCCTAATACAGATGGTATCCATTTACAGAACTCCAAAGATGCGCTAATCCGTAGTTCCAACATTGCTTGTGGTAATTCCTATAACGAATTTAGTTCAAGTAAATACTACAAACCAGTCGAAATGCTTAAGAGATAGAGGAAACTATGTCTAGTGATTGACAGAAAAAATTCCCTCATCACTGAGTAAAATTTTTTTACAACAAACATAACCGATAAGAGAAATGCCAGAATATTGTCCACTTTAATAATTCCATAAGGACCACATCCTTGAATTTGTATCGACTAACACTTCTACACGTAGCAACCACCTATCTGTTATTCATACTTTGTGCACCACAAGCTTTAAGACCCTACCAACAGAAGAGTAATTTCAATACATAGAAAGAGACTTTTAGCCCCACACATAGGAAATTTGTCATTTGTCAATTATTTCAGTCCTATTGCATTATGTGAAGATATCAAAACTGCTCAAAATAAGATGGAAACCAAGATGAAAACTTTATGATAGAATAAAAAATTTGAACATCAAAAGAATCAAGCGTATAATTGTCCTTTAATTTAAAATTTTAGTACATGCTAAAAATACTCATTGAGCTGTTTTAAAATTTGTACAGGAGATGACTGTGTCTCTATACAAACTGGATGCACCAACGTGTATGTACACAACATAAATTGTGGACCAGGACATGGAATCAGCATTGGAGGACTAGGGAAAGACAACACAAAAGCTTGTGTTTCAAATATTACAGTTAAAGATATTGTTATGAAGAACACAATGAATGGTGTCAGGATTAAGACATGGCAGGTATGCTTTTTCATAATGACTTAAACGTCTCTTCCAAACTAAGTTGCGCGGACTCTTCACTTTTGATGCCGCACCCGTGTCGGATTCTTCAAAAATAAAGCAGTTTTGGCATTCCGACACGCACCCATTGACATTTTTGAAGAGTCCAATAAACATAGCTTCCAAAATTGAGTTCAAACGTATCTACAATGAACATAAGCATTTGATTCTACTTCTGCAGGGTGGGTCAGGGTCGGTACAAGGAGTGTTTTTCTCAAACATTCAAGTTAACGAAGTCCAGCTACCAATTGTAATTGATCAGTTCTATTGTGACAAGAGCAAATGCAAGAACCAGACAGCTGCAGTGGCTTTATCAGGAATCAACTATGAAGGAATTAAAGGAACATATACAGTAAAACCAGTGCATCTAGCATGCAGTGACAGTATGCCATGTCAAGACGTGACCCTGACGAATATCCAACTAAAGCCAGTACAAGAGCGTTACCACATGTATGATCCATTCTGTTGGCAGACGTTCGGAGAGCTATATACTCCTACACAACCTCCAATTGGATGTTTACAAGTCGGCAAACCATCTAGCAACAAAATTCAGGCAGATCATGATCAATGCTAGTATAGTAAAACCATTACCTATATTTATATATTTTTGGTGTCTTCATTTGTGAGGCCGGCATACTTTTGCTGACCCCTATTACACCATATATAGAATGATTGCATATTCTTATTGCATAAGAGTATAGAATTTCTTTTTTCCTCTTTAGTAGGATTACTGTATGTGGTATTGAATTATTTCTAATAGTAAGGATTTCTATAGTAAAGTATGAAAGGTACTTCCTTTTGGGTAAAAAATTTGTAAACTTGTTCTATCAGATTAACACCAATAGCATTACTGACTGACCAATAACGACCAAAAACACAAGGAGTTGCTACTCATGATATTCTATTTGTTACATGATCTAATGAAAAGAAATTAGGATACTTTGCAGCCACGTAGAGAATTATAACCATATGAAATTTTTAAAAAAGAATGCTGACAGAATGCAGAACTTCTCAAAACCAGCATAAATAGAAGGAAAAAAAAGGTTCCACGAAAGGTAAATTCCGAGCAGCGACAGCTTTTCACAAAACCAGCATAAATAGAAGGAAAAAAAAAGGTTTCACGAAAGGTAAATTCCGACCAGCGACAACAATCAAATCATTGTTTTCCTAAATATGTGAATCGCTTTTCATCAAACAAGATTCCTTTATTTCCCCCTAAATTATTGTTAATACCACATCCAAACGAATTGTGTGGTGAATTCTTCAGGCCTCAAGCTCTTAAAAGTTAAATAGTCTGATACCAACTGAAAGAGAGACCTGGAAAAAGAGGTAATTGATGTGTATTCCAGTGCAGTTTTCTTCTTCTTTTTTGAGGTTTACATCGTGAAGCCAGCAAAAGCAAGTTTGAACGCATAGTACTTGCTATCAACAAATGTTTTTATAAGAGACATAGAGAAGAAAAGTTAGTGTTGGTCAGCATTAGTGGACCTCAACGCCTAAGACTCCACTATGTTTTCAAGAATTTTAGCATACAACAACATAAGAATGTACGCAGCACTCTTTTCAGAAGCTAGAGGTGATCATATTCCCATAAACATATCTCCAACAGGACAACTGAAATCTCCATGCATATGCCTTCATTAAAAAGCCAGCGGTTGATCCCTATAACTAGCTTTATGAATTCATAAACCAGCGACCTGCAACCAGACAAAAGCAGTTAACTAAAATCCCAACTTCCTCAAGTTATTTAAAAAACGAAAAAGGCCTAAAATCCCTTCAATTATGTAAAATGGTGCAAAAATGCTCTTCAATTATGTAAAATGATGCAAAAATGACATTCTTCTAACTATTAGATATAAAGTGCCCCTTTCAATCTACCTATTAGGTCTAAAATGCCCTTCACATCTACCTATTGGGTCTAAAATGTCCTTCACATCTACCTATTGGGCATATTTTGCCCTTTTTTAGTTAGACAAATTACATGAAAAGACCATTCGTAAAACTTAATTACATAAATAATAGTACTTTTTCAATATCACAAAAAGAATTTTTTTTTTTTACATATATTGCCATTTAAAAAGATCAGAAAAGACAATTATAATTCCTAATTTAATGTTGTAACTAATTATCAATTCACCGATGTATTTTCAATCTTTAAATTAAAAGTGGAAAAAATAATTACTGTTGTCAAAATTTTCTCTCTTATATTCAAAGTTCAAATATTTTTAAATAAATTAAGTATTTCATTATTTGCTCATATATATATTTTGTTCTATTTTCGTGTATGTTAATCATCTAGTATTATTTTATTATAGTATATTTTTAATTCTAATGTAGTGAGTTAATCATCATTTTTTATGGATAAATATTTATTGAATAAAAATCATTACGTTCGAAGTACGGATATAATATATATTTTTGTTGTATAGATATGATTTATGTCAAAGTCAGATTATTATTATATTTTTAATATAATTTATGAGATAAATATTCATGGTATATCTCATTATGTCAGAAGTACTTTTCTTGTTAAAAAATTATTTATTGAATATAAATATGTATTTTTAGTATTACATGATATTAACTTTTTATATCTAAAATATACCATGTATGTTTGGTATAAATATAATTTGTATGGTGTAAATAAATCATGTATTTTTATGATATAAATATAATTTGTATAATACATAAATATATCATGAATTTTTATGATATAAATATACCATATATTTTATGGAGGCATCGTGAAAGCAGACAATAAAAATGAAAAACATAAAATTTTGATATAGTATATAAAAAATGAATGAACAAAGGCTTCCATAAAAATAAGCAATAAGTAAGAAATATGGAAATTTAATATATAATTATTTTTCTATATATGAGAATCTGTTATAAAAGTAAATATTTTATATGCTATATCTGACAATCAATTAATACGGTTATGGATATGCAATAATTTTTTAAAAATAACTATTTATGTTTTTTTTTTTGTCTATCAGATCAATTTAGAACGATGAAAAATTGATATTGTGCACTATTTATTTGGTTAATATTAATAAAAATGATTGAAATTTTATATAGTTTAATAAAGATAAGTTGTGGTATTATATAATTTAAAAAAAGCACACCGGTATCATGGATTAAGGCAGTAAAGTAGCAAACTAAAATAAAATAAGGTGTGTTATCTTACACATAATTATTAGAACAGATGTCCAAATAGCGTGAAATCATGACTTCCTTTAGGTAATTAAATATTGAGTAACCACTTCCACTCTGTTTACGTTTGAGTAGAATATGAAAGCTTGTAATTATGAAGCCAAAAGAAGATGCAGATGTTAACCACGGAAGCTCATATCCTTGGATCAGTTCCTCCACCAAAATGAACTCTAATGATTCCCCATTAATATTTTCCAAGAACCCCTGCAAGCAAGAACCAGTCATTTATATTTCCATTCCTTGACTGTGATCCATCTTATTTTTCCTTCATGACAAAACATATGGAATTTTCTTTATGTTGAGTCTCTGCAAGACAAAGCAAATCTTCTAATCAGCATGAGTACCCTTTTGTCTCTTGAAAAAGGTGATAGCTGACTTTATTTTATTTCCCTAAAAAAAAAAAGATCCAACTTTCCTACGTCAATGAATGGATGGAACTTATTTGTTTCTAATGAGTACTAAAATAGTGTAATTTGTGGACCACACCGGCAGTTCCTAAATCTCCATCAACAACTGGCCACTTCTAATGGAATTATCAAGATCCAACGATAAAAGGGGGCTTCATTGAAAATGCATAAGGATATATGCAAACAGGAGAAAATCAAACAAAGACAACACGTTGTTTTTGCAACAAAAAGCTAATTGTTTGCCGACGTCCTAAAGCCATTAATGTTATTTTATGGTGTTCGGGTACAAGAATCTGTATACATGCAACACCAACTTCAAATCTAGTTCAAGTCTAAGACAAGAACACTTTTGAAGTTACTTAACACCTTTAACACTAGATTATGAATAATTTATCTAAGAAGTGTGTTTATTTTCAGAAAATAGATGAAATAGAATTTGTAAGGCCAAGTCCCCCAACTTCACGGAGTGTCCTTAAGGAATAATTCTCCTCATTGCACCCGATGTTATGGAATCTTTCTCCCAGGATAAAATGACCTTCAATCCAAACAATAGCGGTACCTCAAATTGTTGGATTCAACGAACTCACTCAACAGTTTGATTGATCGCACAAAATATTTTAAAGACAAGAAGAGAGTTTGTAATTCAGAAAATTCGTATCTAAACCTGTGGATGAAAGTAGGTTTATATAGCCTTCATATGCTTCTTCTGAAAAGTGCCAATAGTTCACTTAAAAGGTGTGACTTTTCCTAAAATATCATGTCTGTTCGGCCAAAGATTGCATCTTTTTCGAGCAGGCAAACCATTTCATGAATCAGTGTATCATTTCGTTGAAGGATTGCATCTTTCTGAAGCATCAGTTCGAAACAGTGCATCCTTCTGAAGCATCAGTTCGAAACGCTGCATGCATGCATATAACTGGAGAATCAAAACACAGAAAAATTTACTGCATTTTTTATTTTCCCTTCGGATTAAATTTCTGTCAAATAAATTTTATCCAAAAAGATAGATCTCATCGATGATTTGACAAATCCAAATCTGAAGCCGAAGCCGAAGCCAAGCCGAGCGATGATGACGACGGTGCGAGACATCTCTTATTTCTTGCCTCACTTACCAAGTGGAATAAATGTTTCTTAATATAAACACTTGAAAGTCACATTCTCCCACCAATGTGGGAGAAATAATAGACTTTCCATTTTAGAGTACACTTTCCATTTTAGTGTTTTGTTCTCTATTTTTCCTTCCACTTGGGTTCCTCCATTTTCCATTCACACTTTTCATATACTTTGAACCCAACAATCCCCCACATGAATGGGGAATGACTATTTTTCGTAAAATTTTATGGACAACTATGTGATTATCAAGCAAAGATAGATTGCATCTGGATAAGTGGGTTTCCCCTTGAACTTTCCGCAGTGAACATGCATCGGATGCACTCGGTCAATCGATAAATTTGATATCTTTGAACCGTCGAGCTTTAATGTACACCTAGACAACACACGTCACATAACCATCCTTTTATCGTTTATGGTTCTCACGGTGTTGTTCTTTTCAACCATGAACACGTCCCGATTTCATGAGAGCTTAGAGAATAGGCCTTTACTAACATTCTCCTTGAAGCAGCATCCACTTCGCCCTCACATAGGTGATTTCTAAATGTTCAATCCTATAGATTAAACTATTTGGTCAAATCTGCCAAATTTAGATAATCATTAAAAGACTTTTCACCTTAAGTCTGATCCTTGTTTACTAACCATTGTCTACATCATGAGAATGAGTTGGGTATATTGGCAATGTTGAACCTGTCAGTCACAACTTTGTTTGATCTCCTTGAACCTAGCTCTTGGGATCTCCAGTCTGCTATGTAGAGTTACCGCCATGCTGACTTGCCTAGGCCATAAACCCATTCTCTTGGATGTCCTTTTCACTCCTTCTCTAGATAGGCCTTTTGTAAGTGGACCCGACATATTATCCTTTGACTTTACATAGTCAACATTTATAATTCCACTAGAGAGAAGTTCCCTAATGGTATTATGTCTTCGTTGTATGTGACGAGATTTACCATTGTACATCATGCTCCCTGCCCTACCTATTGTCGTTTGGCTATCACAGTGTATACATACTGGTGCCACTGGTTTGGGCCAATAAGGAATATCTTCCAAGAAATTCCGAAGCCATTCTGCTTCTTCACCGGCTTTATCTAATGCGATAAATTCAGATTCTATTATAAAGAGAGCAATACAAGTCTGTTTGGATGATTTCCAAGAGACTGCTCCTCCACCGATTATAAATACATATCCACTTGTGGATTTACTTCATTCGATCCGGTGATCCAATTTGCATTACTATATCCTTCAAGTATCGCGGGATATTTATTATAATGCAAAGCATAGTCTTGAGTGTATTTAAGATACCCCAAAACTCTTTTCATTGCCATGAAATGAGTTTTATTGGGATTACTCGTGTACCGACTCAACTTGCTAATAGCACATGCTATGTCTGGTTGTGTACAGTTCATTATATACATTAAACATCCCAATACTCTTGCGTACTCCAATTATGAGTCACTTTTACCTTCATTCTTTCGAAGTGTAAAGCTCACATCCAAAGGAGTCTTGGCAATACCGAATTTCATATACTTGAATTTGTTAAGTACATTTTTGATATAATAAGATTGTGACAATGCCAACCCTTGTGGAGTTCTATGAATTCTTATACCTAAGATCACATCCGTAACTCCAAGGTCTTTCATATCAAACTTGCTCTAGAGCATTCATTTCGTTGTATTTATGTCAGAAATGTCTCTACTGGTGATCAACATATCATCCACATATAAACAAACAATGACTTGGTGATTCAGAGTGTCTTTAGTATAAACACATTTATCATATTCATTTATCTTGAACTTGTTTTCCAACATGGTTTGGTCAAATTTTGCATGCCATTGTTTAGGTGCTTGCTTTAGTCCATATAGCGACTTAATAAGTTTACACATCTTATTCTCCTTTCCTGGAATCACAAAACCCTTAGCTATTCAATGTAAATTTCTTCCTCTAATTCTCCATTTAAGAATGCGATTTTCACATCCATTTGATAGATTTCAAGGCCATATACCGCCGCCAAGACAATTAACATTCGAATCGATGTTATTCTTGTTACCGGCGAGTATGTATCAAAGTAATCAAGACCTTCTTTTTGTTTGAAGCCTTTTACTACAAGTCTTGCCTTGTATTTGTCAATAGTACCATCTGCCTTCATTTTCCTTTTAAAGATCCATTTTGAACCTAAAAGTTTATTTCCTCGAGGAAGATCAACCAATTCCTACGTATGGTTGCTTAAGATAGAATCGATCTCACTATTGATTACCTCTTTCCAAAAGGATGAATCTAACAACGATATCACTTTTTTAAACGTTTGAGGCTCATTTTCTAAGAGAAATGTTATAAAATATGATCCAAATAAAGTTGACATTCTTTGACGTGCACTACGTCTTTGATTCTTTTCATTATGTACATTCTCACTTGGTTCATTTTGAGGTCATTTAGATCCTCCACTAGACTGTTCATGTCTATCTTTATACGGGTAAATGTTTTTAAGGAATTCAGCATTATCTGATTCAATTACCGTACTTTCATTTATATTTGGATGTTTGGATTTATGAACAAAAACTGACATACTTTACTACTTTTAGAATATCCTATGAACACGCAGTCCACCGTCTTAGGTCCTATCTTAACCCTTTTAGGCATAGGAACTTGGACCTTTGCCAGACACCCCCACACTTTGAAATATTTCAAGTTGGGTTTTCTTCCTTTCCATTTTTCATAAGGAATTGATTGTGTCTTACTATAGAAAACTCTGTTGAGTATACGGTTGGCTATAAGGATAGCCTCTCCCACAAGTTTTACGGTAAACTAGAACTTATAAGTAAGGCATTCATCATTTCCTTCAATGTACAGTATTTTCTTTCCGCAATTATGTTAGATTGAGGTAAATACGGGGCTGTAGTTTGATAGGCGATTCCATTCTCTATACATATTTGCGTAAAGAGAGTTTTATATTTTCCACCCGTATCACTTCTTATCATTTTGATCCTTTTCTCTAACTGATTTTCAACTTCAGTTTTGTATTGCCTAAATGAATGTATTGCTTCATCCTTACTATTTAGCAAGTAGATGTGATAGTATCTAGTGCAATCGTCAATAAAAGTTATGAAATACTTTTTCCCACCACGTGATAGTGTTGACTTCATATCACAAATGTCAGTGTGTATTAAGTCTAAGGAATTGGAATTCCTTTCAACAGACTTATAAGGATGCTTTACCTACTTTGATTCTACACATGTTTGACACTTTGATTTATTGCACTCAAAGTTTAGAAAAACTTCTAAGTTAATCAGTTTTCATAATGTTTTATAATTAACATGGCCTAAACGTTCATGCCACAAATCATAAGACTCAAGCAAGTAAAAAAAATTAAACTTTTATTGATTTCAACATTCATTACATTCATCTTATAAAGGCCCTCGGTGAGATAACCTTTTCCTACATACACTTTTCCTTTGCTAATTACAATTTTGCTAGAAACGATTACACATTTGCATCCGTTCTTGTCTAGAAGTGAAACAGAAATCAAGTTCCTACGTAACTTCGGAACATACAAGACATTTTTAAGTGTCAAGACCTTTCCTGAAGTTATTTTCAAGCAAACTTTTCCTGTTCCTTCTACCTTAGCAGTAGCGGAGTTAGCCATGTAGATCATTTCTTCAACTTGAGACAGAGAGAATGACAAAAACAACCCTTTGTTGGCACAAACATGACGGGTGGCACCAGAATCCATCCACCATTCACGAGTATTCCCCACCAAGTTGCATTCTGAAAGCATAACATACAAATCATCGCATTCTTTATCGGATTCAATCATATTTGCTTGGTCCCTTTTCTTGCCTTTCTTAGTGGCTCGACAATTTATAGACTTGTGGCCAATCTTGTCATAGTTGAAGAACTTTTCCTTGAATTTTTTCTTGTGTTGATTGCTTCCATGTTCAACTTTATTTCTTTTCTTAGAATTGTTTTAGTCATCTTCTACAATATGTGCCCCATTAATTGTAGAATTCCCTTTTGACCTTCTCTCTGTGGCTTTATTATTCTATTCAATACGTAGTTGGACAATAAGATCTTCGACAATCATTTTCTTGCATTTGTGCTTCAAGTAGTTTTTGAAGTCTTTCCACATAGGTGGTAGCTTCTCAATTATCGCTACTACTTGAAATGCATCATTCACAATCAAACCTACAAAACAGTTTATGTGAGTACTAAGAACATTTTTAATTTGTTCAACTAAGGTATTTTTCAAAGATTTACCTTCCTCTAGGAGATCGTGGATGATTACTTACAATTCCTGCACTTGAGAGATAACCGATTTGCTATCTATCATTTTAAAGTTCAGGAACCTTGCAACAAAGAATTTCTTAATTTCCGCATCCTCTGTTTTGTATTTTCGTTCTAGTGCCTCCTACAATTTCTTCGATGTCTTATTTCCACTGTAAACATTATATATGTCATCTTGGAGACCACGTAAGATATAATTTCTATAAAGGAAGTCTCAATGTTTCCAAACCTCTACAATTATGAAATGCTATTTGTTTGAGGTTCCCTCGGGTACCTCAGGAGCATCCTCACTAGTGAACCTTTGAAGACATAGTGTTGTGAGGTAGAAAAACATCTTCTACTGGCATCTCTTAAAGTCAATGCTCGTAAATTTTTCGAGCTTCTCCGCAGGTGCCATAGGTTGCGGAGCATTTGCTGACTTGTTGAGGCAATACTAGTTGCCCCCACTGTCGTAGCTGCATCTTGTATTTGACTTTCGTTAGTCATTTTTCTGTCACCATAAGACAGTACCTTTAGTATATTGAAATACTTATTAAAAAGTTGAAATAACTTTAAACACTTCTTCTTGTTTTTAGTTAACGATGAAGTTTTTATGACTTCCAATCGTCAACCGAGTGATCTTTAACTTGTAATGAAGAATTTATGTCTTTGAATCACTATTTAAGTTCAAACAGAGTAGAAATCTTAAAGCTTTAATCTCCAAAAACAAGCAATATAGATTCTACAAGTTATTCCTTAAGATTGTTATTTTATGGTGTTTGGGTACAAGAATCTGTAGACATGCAACACCAACTTCAACTCTAGTTCAAGTCTAAGACAAGAATACTTTTGAAGTTACTTAATAACTTCAACACTAGATTATGAATAATCTATCTAAGAAGTGTGTTCATTTTTAGAAAATAGATGAAATAGAATTTATAAGGCCAAGTCCCCCGACTTCACGGAGTGTCCTTAAGGAATAATTTCCCTCACTGTACCCGAGGTTATAGAATCTTTCTCCTAGGATAAAATGGCCTTCAATCCGAAAAATAGTGGTACCTCAAATTTTTGAATTCAACAAACTTACTCAACAGTTTAATTGATCACAAAAAATGTTTTGAAGACAAGAAGAGTTTGTAATTTAGAAAATTCGTATCTAAACCTGCGGATGAATGTAGGTTTATATAGCCTTCATATGCCTCTTCTGAAAAGTGGCAATGGTTCACTTAAAAGGTGTGACATTTCTTGAAAAATCATGTCCGTTCGTCCAAAGATTGCATCTTTTCCGAATAGACAAACCATTTTATGAATCAGTGTGTCATTTCATTAAAGGATTGCATCCTTCTGAAGCATCAGTTCGAAATAGTGGATTCTTCTGAAGCATCAGTTCGAAACGCTGCATGAATGTATATAACTGGAGGATCAAATCACAGAAAAATTTACTGCATTTTTTATTTTCCCTTAGGATTATATTTCTGTCATATAAATTTTGTCCGAAAAGATAGATCTCATCGATCAATCATTTGACAAATCTAAATCCAAATTCAAATCCAAATCCAAATCCAAATCCGAAGCTGAGTGAGTGACGACTACGACATGAGGCATCTCTTATTTCTTGCCTCACTTACCAAGTGCAATAAGTGTTTCTTAATTTAAACACTCGAAAGTCACATTCTCCAATCAATGTGGGAGAAATAGTAGACTTTTTATTTTAGAGTACACTTTCCATTTTAGTGTTTTGTTCTCTATTTTTCCTTCCACTTGGGTTCCTCCATTTTCCATTCACACTTTTCATATACTTTGAACCCAACAATTAAAACTTGTACTTTGGCTTTATTTCTTTTTATTTTTCATCAAACAGGGAGGCAGATTTCAAGTTATTCAACCTTTGTACAAACTTAGGAGGAGAAGAAGAATTTATCACATGCATATAACATAAAGAAATTACTGAGAAATGAAAGGATTTAAAAACTACTTACTTCAAATAGTTTCTTACAATTACAACTTCTCTCGAAAAAAAACAAAGTTGAAAATGATCTATAGTATTTTTGATGCTACTAACAACATGTTTTTAGCGGATACTGAAGAAATAATCAATCAATAAACCATATCCCATTTTTTTAGTTGGTTTTCACAATATTTGTTGCTGGACTAATGTAAACCAAAAGATAAACTGTCCTTTACAATTCTCCGCCAAGTTTATCTTCCTTCAAACTGGGAAACTATAGTATGCATCATATGTATGATTACTTGAAGTTAAGATCATTCTCAACTTTTTCATTTATCATTCTGCCATAAACCTAGTCTCCTTGACAGTTCGTCTGTTCATAATCAATTCAAAAATTAGAGTTGTTATTTCAAATTGAGTAAAAACTAGAAATAGTAGCACAGTTGATGCACATCTTGATGCATGTGCACAATTTGAACTTTTTTTATCTGCTCTATAATTTAATTCAAGGATTTTACTAAAGCAAAGTTCAAAAAAAAAAAGAAGATCCAAAGAGGACTAAGAGACAGATGTTGTGCTTGCAAGTAAGCTTCATGCCAGTCTGACTAAGGTGAAAGGCTTACTTAAGCTCACGCTGTAGATTCGAACCACACAATTTTATATAAGACTCCTTCGTTCGACTACTTAATTCTCACATTTCGTATCTACGGCAAATTAATTAAGGCTGACAAAAAAATTTCAAAACTAAAAAAAGAGTGACACAAGTTTTAAATATTGAGTAGAGGTGATAATTTTAAGATTAATATTAATGACATTAATTTTAAAACCCTCAAGTTTTATTATTTATACAAAGATCCCTACATCATATTTGCACAAAGATCACTACACCATCACCACCATTCCTCCTCCACACCCTTTTCACCACCGCCATCGCCGCCACCTCTTCTTCCTCCACTATCACTATCACTACCATTGCCACCTCTTCCAGATTCACAGTTATTCCCCCCTCTACATAATTATCGCCTATTTTTCTTCTTTCTCCTCCACCACCGTCGCTATTAATACCACAAAAAATGCTATCTTCTTATTCGACGTCACCACCAATACCACCATCTCTCTTTTTACCATAAATATCACTTTTTCGTGGGCTCCTCCCCCAACAACATCTTTTTTTAGAAATCAAGTAAGTATCGAAGTTGCTGCAGTAACAGTCAAATTGCTGCAACAACTTCGATAGTTGCTGCAGGAACTTCGAGTAGTTATTGCAACAATTACCGTAACTGTTGTAGCAACTATAGTAGTTACTGAATTTGTTGAATTATTTCTTCATTTATTTTTTAAAAAAATAAAAAATTTTCTTTTCAAACTTCTCATTTCTTTTTAAAATAGTCCATGGAGATTAAAAAAGAAAGAAAAATGAAATGAAAAGAGAAAGAAGATAGAATAAGAGTAAAATCTAGAGAAAGAAAAATAAGAAGAAAGAGATAAAGAGAAAAAAATTTGGAGAGAGAGAAAAAAAAAAAAGAAAGATCGAAAGATAAGAAAAGGGGGGAAATTCTAAAATTTGAAATTTGGAGTTGGAAAACTTTTGAAAAGCTTAAAGAGTTTGAAAAATTACATTTTACACCCCAATTTACTTTAATCACTAATTAAAAAGACTTTGACTTGAGTTGGTCAAAGTTATCATCAATTTTAATTTTAAAACTTATTTATCACCCACACTTAATTTTCTCCGATATCTATTTAGACTTCTGACTGATTTACTTGTCAAGTTTACCAGTCGCAAAATCGTTAAATAAAAGGGTAAGGTCGGCGTACACTCTACCATCCCCAAACCCCACTGTAGGTTTACACCGGGTATGTTGTCATTGTTGTTGTATTAAACGAAGGGCCTATGTGATCATGGACAATAAATTCCAGGTATACAATAGGATGGACTTGTAAAACCTAAAAAGAAAAAATAAGATAAACTCTCTGCAAGCAGAAAATATTATAGTATAAGTAAAAGGAAAAAATAACTTTTTTCTTCTCATTTCAGCTGAATCACATCCAATTTATATTGCTCAGACTCTTTAAAAATGGTGCGTACATGTTTGAAGGATCCGACAAGATTGATACATCAGGTTTTTAGATTCCAGTAACATAGTCTCCAACCAATATGACTATATGTAACGCCCCGAGTCTGTACCCCGAATGCTACACGATACTGATAATTCTGAAGGACCACAAGTTAACCCATGAATGGTACCTACTGTAATAACTAAATAATATAACTGTAAAAATGTAAAAATTAGGCGGAAATAGCCATAAGGTTCAAAACTAAAAAAATCAATTTCTGAATACTGAAATCAATACTGTAAACTAAACATCTGTCTGAAAAATATTCTAGTCTAAAAATCCTCTAACTGTCTGAATAAGGAGTTGATGAGACAAGTCCCCAACTAACTCTGACTACTGAAATAAACTAAGAACTAAAATACTGGAATAATAAATCTGTCCTTGAATAATGAGGACTCACTACTAGTCTACTGCTGGTGGATCAGGCTACTAAGAAAGATTGGGAGCTCGTACATCTGAACCTATGATATTATACACCATAGCATAAAAGAAAAGTATGCGTCACTACTTTGAATGTACTGGTATGGAAAGTGAGGTAGGCTGAAATGCATGGGTTTATATGCATGATAATACTGACTGAATAATATGAGTATAACTGAATGAGAGCACATGCATGAATACGTAAACTGTAATTTAGGTCATGATAACATTGGATACTGAATACTGAATCACTAGTTTACTGATATCTAAGTTTACTGATACGATATTATTGTTAACTGAGTGACTGTATTTGACAGTCCTGATTCTATGGAACTATTATGAGTTTTGTACTAAACTGAGTAACTATGTCTGACAATCCTAATTTCTGTAGAACTGAACTGAGTTCTATTCTAAAGACTGAAACTGAAACTGTAAGAGGTAATTCTCAATCCGACATGCTTTTTTCTGAATAGATTGGGGTCTAACCTGTAACCCCAGTTAGAGGGGTGTCAGTACTATGCCATGGGAAAATACAAATGTGAGTTAACCCACTCTGACAGGAAACTCTTTCGTCAACCCTCACTGGCAAGAAAAATCGTATTACATGTATCAACCTTAGTCTGGCAGGAAGATATCTCAACTTACGCTGGATACATAGTTCTGTAACATAGGGATTGTTACTAAGGGTCAAACCCTCTGCTGGAAGGAATGCCCCCATCCCTGGGTTTGCCTGGTGCTGAATTCTACTCCCAACTAAATAGACACTAAACTGATTCCTACTTCATACTAGGCTTGACTAAACTATTACTGATTATACTATCTAACTGAACTAAACTGAGTTGCGTTGACTAACAAAATAAGACTGAATTCTGTTAACTGATTGAGTTTATTGAGGTCTGAACTGAATACTGAACTGGACTGATACTGAGTCTACTGAGTTTTTCCTGAGTTTTGTAACTGACTGAGACTACTACTGATCGTGACATAACTGAGATTATTCTGTAGCTGACATTGGCTCTAGGTAAATAACTAAATTGTCGGGTATTAAATACCCCCAGGACTCGATAGCATGAAAAATAAATCATAGCATAAACTTGAAAGTCATAACCATATGCACCTGATCATAACTCATTCATAGAGACATTCTATCAAACACTTACATGATATAACTTACACATAAGCTAACATGACATGATTGTTTTCTCTTTTTCTTTGTTCTCATGAGAAATTTATCAAACACTTGGAGAACATAATCCATGTACATGACACTGAACGACACATAGGCATTATAGTTCAAATCCCCATTTGCAATTTCAAGGGTTTAGCATGGATCCATATGATTCTATACATATATCAAATAACTCCACATGAAACTTGTAACAAACATGGATTAGAAACCTAATTAATCATTTTAATCATGAATATAATCAAACCCAACATAAAATTCATGAAATTAATACACTTGAAGTTTTAAAAGTAGTTTCTTGAACTCCAAGGGTGGAAGGGAACCATGGATGAACACTTGACATACCTTGGTTGCTAAATTCTTACAGAAAGATGGTGAAATCTTAAGCCTTGAGTTTGAAATTTTATCTCCTAGGGCTTTTTTTCTTGAGTAATTTCTGAATAGATAATGAATTTTGCCTCTAGAGGGCTTAATTTCGAGTTTTAGGGCTGATAACTATGGGTAAAAGACCCAAATACCCCTGAGGAATGCAACTTTTAATTATTGAAAACTGAATTAGTGATGCGCAGAACGATGTGCCACATCATTGGCATCGATGCGATAGCCAACGAGCCACATCGAGTTCGGCGTTAGTTCACTGAAATTTGCACTGGGAGCTGGGGAAAATGCTCATTGATGCAATGGGTGATGTGGCGTATCAAGATCAAGTCGATCCACTGGTTTGAGTTTTCAAATATGTTTCAAACGGAGTTTGAAAAATTTAAAACTTGTCTGAGAACACCTACTGAGATTCCTGATCATGATTCAACCTAAAAATCATTATTTTAAGGTCATGAGGGTCATGAAAAAAGGATCTCCAACTTACGAAGGCTAAAATAACTCTAAGTATGAACACTTAGCTGAATTTTTCTAAGTCTGGGACCCCTTACTAGCTTTTATAGGACTGAATCAAGCTTAGAATTTTGTGAGGTCTTACAATATCTCTCCCTTGGAAACATTTTTCCTCGAATGAGATTGACTGGGAATATTGATAGACTAAATTTAGTTGCTGGATATGCATAACTGTAATATGATTTCATAACTGACACTACTAATATGCTGAAATTTCATACTGAACATGCATATTTGATGCATTAGTACATGGCTGGGATTGCTGATAAGCTGAGTCTTTTATATTGAACATGCATATTTGATACATGAATATCTGAATGAACGGACTCATGAATGTATGACTGGATATACAATGGTAACTGATACCAAGTTTATAAAGAAAATCTAAGCATGGAACTGAGTAAGTTCAAGGAAAAACTATTACGTTAGACTGAGTCTGAGTTTTCAGAGAAGAAGTGAGGATACTTGGTCCGCATATCTACTTCTGTTTCCTAAGTAGCTTCCTCAACGAACTGATTCCTGTAAAGAACTTTGACTAGAGGGACCTTTTTGGTCCTCAGTCTGCGAATATGATAATCAAGGATTTTAACTGGGATCTCCTCATAAGAGAGGCTGTTCTGAACGTCTATACTCCCTATAGGGACTACAAATGCTGGGTCACCTATGCATTTCTTTAGCAAGGAGACATGGAACACTGGATGGACTGAAGCTAAGTCTGAAGGCAACTCAAGCTTGTAAGCTACCTTTCCAAAACAGCTGAGAATTTGGTAAGGATCGATATATCGGGGACTGAGCTTCCCCTTCTTGCCAAACCTCTTCACTCCTTTCATAGGAGAGATTTTCAATACACATAATCACCAATATCTAACTCGAGATCCTTTCTCTGTATATCTGAGTATGATTTCTGTCATCTTTGAGCTATCTTAAGCCTTTCCCTGATTAACTGAGCTTTCTCTAAGGTATCAAATACCAAGTCAGGCCCTACCATTGCGGCCTCAGCCACTTCAAACCAACTAATGGGAGATCTATATCTCCTCCCTTAGAGCACCTCAAATGGATCCATCTGAATGCTCGAATGATAATTATTGTTATATGAAAAATCAATCAAAGGCAAGTGGTCATCCCAACTACCTTTAAAGTCTATCGCATACTCTCTCATCATATTCTCTAAAGTTTAGATGGTCCTTTCTACTTGGCCATCTGTCTGAGGGTGAAAGGCTATGTTGAGGTGGACTTGGGTACTAAGACCCTTTTAGAACGCCTTCCAAAAATAGGAGGTGAACTGCATACCTCTATTTGAGATTATAGATAATGAAACTCCATGGAATCAGACCAACTCTCTGATGTAGAGTTTGGCATAGTCCTCAGCCGAATAAGAGGTATGGACTTGTAGGAAATGAGCTGATTTGGTCATCCTATCTGTAATGACCCAAATTGAATCATACTGATGACGAGTATGAGGCAAATCCATCACAAAGTCCATGTTCACCTCTTCCCACTTCCAAGTGGGAATACTAAACTCCTGCATAGACCCACTAGGTTTTTGGTGCTCAATCTTAACCTATTGACATGTCGAGCACTTAGCTACAAACTCTGTAATGTCTCTCTTCATCCCACTCCACCAATAGATCTCCCATAAATCATGATACATTTTAGTGGCCCTTGGATGAATAGAGTAATACGTACCATGCATTTCTACAAGAATCCGCTGTCTCAGGTCATCTACACCTGGCACACATAGCCGACTCTGAAAACACAATACACAATCTCCTCCTTGAGAGAAAACCTCTATCATCTGATCTCTAACTATTCTTTTAACTTAACTAGGCTGGGATCCCTATATTACTTTTCCTTCACTTTGGAAACCAGGGATGATTCTGAAATACTCTGCACCCATACATTACCTTTTGCTGAATCGACTAAGCAGACACCTAGTTGGGCAAGCTGATGAACTTTCTAAACCAACTTCTTCTTATCATCATCCACGTGAGCAACACTAACCATAGACATCTTACTTAGAGCATCAAACACTATATTGGCTTTACCCAGATGATACAAGACGCTCATGTCGTAGTCCTTCAACAACTCCAACTACCTTCTCTGGCGGAGGTTTAGGTCTTTCGAAGAGAACAGATACTGTAGGATGTTATGGTCAGTGAACACATTAACGTGCACTCCATACAAATAGTGCCTCTAAATCTTTAAGGCAAAAACTACTGCTGCTAACTCAAGATCATGAGTTGGATAGATCTTTTCATGAGGTTTGAGTTGTCTAGAGGCATAGGCTATCACCTTACATCTTTGCATGAGGACACAACCCAAACCTACTATAAATGTATCACAATACACAACAAAGCCATCTGAAACTGGGGCTATAGTGAGTCGAGTATTTAACTCCTAAAAACTATTCTCACAAGAATCTGACCACTGAAACTTGACTTTCTTCTGAGTCAATATGGGCATAGGGGATGGAATAGATGAAAATCCCTTAACAAACCATCGGTAATAGCTGGCCAAGCCTAAGAAAATCCTAATATCTGATGGAGAGATGGGTTTCGGCTAGTTTCTCAATACTTCGGTCTTTGGGGGATCAACTCTAATGCCATCACCGAAAATGATATGGATGAGGAAAGCTATTGACCTTAGCCAAAATTTGCACTTACTAAATTTGGCGAATAGCTGATGGTTTTTGAGAGTCTGTAATACTATTCTAAGATGGTTTGAATGATCATGTTCACTGTAGAAGTAGACAAGGATGTCATCTACGAAGACTATGATAAACATGTCCAAGTATTTCAATACACGGTTTATCAAGTTCATGAATGGAATGCCCCGAGTCTATACCACGGATGCTACATAGTGCTCATAATTTCAAAGGACCATAATTTAACCCATGATTGAACCTGCTACAATAACTAAGTAGTAATACTATAAATATGAGAAAACTAGGTAGAAAACATGCCATAAGGTTCAATAGTATAATAAAACTGAACACAGTATAACAATACCAAAACTGAAGCATTTGTCTAAAAAATACTCTAGTCTTAAAAAGTCTCTAAATTGTCTGAAAAATAGAGTTGATGGGATAAGTCCCCAACTAACTCTGAACTACTAAAATAAGCTGAACTACTAAAATAATCATCATGTCCTCAAACTAAGAGGACTCACTACTAACTTTGTCAGCTGAATATCTGAACTGCTAAGTATGATCGGGAGTCCGCGTGTCTGAACCTATGATATAAAACATAATAACACAAAAGAGAGGTATGCGTCAGTACTTTGAACGTACTGGTATATAAAGTGAGGTAGGCAGAAATTCATGGGTTCATATGCATAAATAATACTGAATGAATGACATGAATATAACTGAATGAGAATACATGTATGAATACATAAACTGTAACTGAGATTGGGGTAATACTGAATATTGATTAACTGATATCTGAGTTTACTGATACTGCACTATTAATAATTAAATGAATCTATCTGACAGTCCTAATTCTGTAGAACTATGCTATGTTTCGTACTAAATTGAGTGACTGTATCTGACAGTCTTGAATCTATAAAACTAAACTGAGTTCTATTTTGAGACTAATTTTGAAACTGAAACTATAGGAGGTAATCATATAACCGACATACCCCTTTCTGAATAGATTAGGGTCCAATTTGTAACACCAGTTGGAAGGGTGTTAGTACCGTGCCACGGGTAAAGATAAACTGTAAGTTAACACTCTCTGACAGAAAGCTCTTTTGTCAACCCACACTGGCGAAAAAACTCGTACGAGATGTATCAACCCTAATCTGGTAGGAGGATATCTCAACCTACGCCTCCTACATAGTTCTGTAATACAGGGATTGCTACTAAGCATCAAACCCTCTGCTGGCAGAAATACCCCCATCCCTGGGTTCGCTCAGTGCTGAATTCTACTCCTAACTGAATAGACACTGAACTAATTCCTAGTTCATACTAGGCTTGACTAAACTGTTACTGATTATACTGTCTAACTGAACTAAACTGAGTTCTGTTGACTGACAAAATACTACTGAATTCTGTTAACTGACTAAATTTATTGAGGTCTAAGCTGAATACTAAATTGGACTGGACTGATACAGAGTCTACTAACTTTTTCCTGAGTTCGGTAACTGACTGAGAGTACTACTTATCTTGACATGACTGATACTATCTTGAGACTGAACATGGCTCTAGGTAATTAGCTAAATTTTTGGGTATTAAATACCCCTAGGACTTGATAGCATAAATTATAAGACACGGCACAATCTTGAAACATTATAAATAACTACTTGATTATTATTCATTCGTTGGGACATTCTGGCAAACACTTGCATGACATGAACTTGAATACATGCTAACATGATATAATTTCATTATTTAATTTTGATGAACAACTCATCAAATACTTGGAAGGCATTGTATATGCACATAGTACTAATCAACACATGAGCATCACAATTTCAAGGCTTTAACATTAATTCACATGATACTACATACATAATAGTTGTTTTTACATAAATTTTGCACTTAATCATGGAATAGAAATACAATCAACATTATAATCATGAATACACTTGAATCCAAATCATGGAAAGTATGAAATCAAGCTACTTGAAGTTTAAAAGAGTTTTCTGGATTCCAAGGGTAGAAGGAAACCTTGGATGAACACTTAACATACCTTGGTTGCTAAATTCTATAAGAAAACTGGTGAAACCTTGAGCCTTAGCTTTGAAATCAAATCAGCTAGGGTTCTTGTTCTTGAGCAATTTGAGAGAAAGTAAGTATATTTTGTTCAATGAAAGCTTAATCTCATATTTTAGGGCTGAATAGTGGTGGGAAGAAGACCTAAATACCCCTGAGAATACGGCTTTTTAATTACTAAAATTGGACTGTTGACGCATAGGATGCCATGCTG
The DNA here is from genome assembly GCF_002878395.1 of Capsicum annuum. Taxonomy (NCBI): domain Eukaryota; kingdom Viridiplantae; phylum Streptophyta; class Magnoliopsida; order Solanales; family Solanaceae; genus Capsicum; species Capsicum annuum. The sequence goes on along the minus strand of NC_061121.1, from coordinate 59,689,386 downwards.
CATCATTGGCATTGATGCGATAGCCAATGCGCCGCATCGAGTCCACATCAGTTCACTAGAAATTGCCGTAGGGAGCCAAGGAAAATATTGATCGAGATGATGGCCGCTGCGCTGCGCTGAGATTTCGTCAATTCACTAAACGAGGTCTAAAAAATATGAAACTCATCTGGGAATAGCTACTGACATTGCTGATCGTGAATCAACCTAAAGATTGCTATTTTAAGGTCATAGAAGTTATGAAATAGAGTTGCCAACTTACAAAGGCCAAAATAATACTAAGTCTGAATAGTTAGCTAGAATTTTCTAAGTTTGGAACCCCTTAGCAAGCTTTAAAGACTGAGTTGAGCTTAGTATTTTGTGAGATCTTACAATATCTCCCCCTTGGAATCATTCATCCTTGAATGAGACTGACTAAACTGAGAATACTGATAGACTAGATTTAGACACTGGAAATTTATAATTGAAGCATGATTTTATGATTGAAATTACAGATAAACTGAATTATTATACTGACCATATCTAATGTATGAGTACATAGCTGAACATGATTCATGAATGCATGACTGGGATTACTGATAATCTAAGCTTATATACTGGACATGCATGTCTGATGCATGAGTATATGACTGAACTGATTAGTGAATGCATGACTGAGTATGCAACGTTAATTGATACTAAGTTGGTAGCTATATCTGAACATGATATTGAGTAAATTCAAAGAAAATTTATTACCTTGGGCTGAGTTTGAGTTTGAGTTTGCGGAGAAGAGGTGAGGATACTTGGTTCACATATCTTCTTCTGCTTCCTAAGTAGCTCCCTCAACGGACTGATTCCGCCAAAGAACTTTGACTAGAGAGACTTCTTTGTTCCCCACTCTACGAATTTGATAGTCAAGGATTTCTATTGGGACCTTTTCATAAGAGAGAGACTGTTCTGAACATCTATGCTCTCTATAGGGACTATAATTGCGGGGTCACCTATGTACTTCTTTAGCAAGAGGACGTAAAACACTTGATGTATTGAAGCTAAGTCTGAAGGTAACTCAAGCTCATAAGCTACCTTTCTGAAATGGCTGAGAATTCGGTAAGGGCCGATATATCAGTGACTGAGCTTCCCCTTCTTGCCAACCTCTTCACTCCTTCCATAGTAGAGATTTTCAAGAATACAAAATCACCGATCCCGAATTCAAGATCATTTACTAAATATGCATGAATGGGAAAATAGAACATAATTGAGCCTGAAATATGATATAGGAACTGATTATCATGAACGGAACTGAGCCCCTGAATACATAGATTATGGCTGAGATTGGAACTTGAGGGTCCACCTATGAGTACCCATTACTCCAAACTAGATTTGTTACGTGAAGAGAAGATGGAAGGTTTAGGTCATAATAGCTCGGAGATTATAATGCATCTCTTCCTTGGGACATTATGTCCCCTAAAGAATGCTGACTTGGTTGAGATACTGAGGAAAAACTGAGATGATGCATAGGGAACCTACGAATCAAATCATGACTACATATCAGGGTTCTAAAACCAAGGCATGACACCTTAACTAAGCTGAATTCACAACCACATGGTTGCTTGATCTTGGAATAGTTTTTTTCATGAGACTTTGGATAGTACGACTAGATGGAAGGATGGGAAACCCAACAACACGAACATTGTCCACCTAACTGCTAAACTAAATTGCTGGTTTTATGGACTAACTTATGTTGAAAACTTATATTTGACTGGAGACTTTCTTTGACACTCTTTCTATAGAGTTCTAGTTGCTTTAAGGAGCAAGGAGTTTTGGCATGGCTAAATAAAACTACTGAATAAGAAAATCACATCCTGGCTAATATTCTATAATATGAGTCGGGGCCTACGAAACATCATCTAAGATGAAGTGACTAAGCCTTATGCACTGCGACTACAAATTTTCAAGATTAGACTTATCTCTTGAATACTCTCTCAACTATACTCTTCACCTTAGTACAACACATCATCTGAGACTATAGAAAATATTCACATGGGTGTTGTGAATGAGTTCATAATCTTACTAACTTATCTGATCATCTGAATGGCTGATAGATGAATACTTAGTCATGTAATATTGAATTGTACTTATTCTGAATAATTGAACTGGAATTGTAGAGTATCATGTATACGAGGTAAGGACTGAATGGGTAACATGAGGTAACTAAGCATGAATTCGTGAAAACTGCATTATTTGAGAAGGAAAGACCAAGTGTATAACATAACTCTAAAATAGTTTGTAAACTGAGATACTGAAATAAGATAACTAAATAACTGATACTGTACGCTATGGTCAAGAAAATCTAAAATTGAACTGAGTTACTGATCTAATTACTAGACTAGGACTGAAACTAAGACTATAACTAAGACTGTACTGGAACCGAATACTGGGTTCTGATAACTCTACCTACTGGGGTCTGATCTGAACTGAATTCTCCCACTATGTTCAAGCTTACTCAAATATCCAAAATGCATTTAGCCACTTATATATCAACATAACATTCAAGCCTATCTTTATAGCTACAGTTTTGTGTAAAACTAGCCTGCAATAATCTTTTTTTAATATGAAAAAAGTACTCTGTCCCTTCTAAGCAACTACTCATCACTACATCATTTTGTAAGGAGAGTCCACTGAAGGGTTAAAACATAAGGACCTAATGTATGCATGAATACTATACCAAACTCGACACTTAACTGAGGTCTAAGGAATGGAATGTCAACACCATGGATTTATTAAAAGATCTAAACTGAGGATGTGCATGATAAAATCTAAATTTATCTTCTCGCTAGAAGTGTAGCATGGGTTATGGGAACTTAGCATACTGTATATCATGACATGGGTACCTAAGTTATGAGCTGCATGACCTGAGTCTGGAGTTTTTGTATTCATGGAACATGATTTATAACACTGAGTGAATTGGAATTCCTTATACTAGGAACTGTAAGTGTACACTATTGCTAAGTTCATGAGTATGGGCTATGATCATAGAGCTGACATGTAAGACATGAATAGATATCATGATAACTGATGGGTTTTGAGAGTCTGGAATACGATTTTGAGATGATCTGCATGATCATTCTCATTACGGAAATAAACAAGACTGTCATCTATGAAGACTATGATGAATATGTCCAAGGACTGCTTGAACACACAGTTCATCAAGTCCATGAAACCTGCTAGATGAACCATATCGAGTTCTAAAAGTTGTTTTCAAAATGTCCCCTTCCCGGACTCTGAGCTGATGATAGCCTGATCTGAGGTCTATTTTAGAAAAGTAACTGACACCCTAAAGTTGGTCAAACAAGTCATCAATTCTGGGAAGTGGATACTTGTTTCTTGACCGTGACTTTATTAAGGTGATGGTAGCCTATACATATTTTGAGAGAACCATTTTTCTTACGCACGAATAGAAATGGTGTACCCCATGGGGACTCACTTGGTCTGATGAATCTCTTATTTAGGAGGTCCTTTAACTATTCTTTTAATTCTTTGAGTTTTATAGGTGCCATTCTATATGGCGGGATAGATATGGGCTGAGTATCTGGAAGAAGGTCTATTCCGAAGTCGATTTCTATTTCGGGAGGAACTCAGGGAAGATCTTTGGGAAACACATCTGGGAATTTACATGCTACTGACACTGATTCAAGATTAGGGGGTTCTGAACCAGAGTCCTGTACCTGAATGAGATGGTAGAAACATTCCTTAAATATCCATTTTCTTGCCCTTAGGAAAGAAATAAGCTGACCTCTAAGTGTTGAAGTACTACCCCTCCACTCTAGGACGAGTTCATTCAGAAACTAAAATTGGACAATTCTATTTCTGTAGTTGACTGAGGCATAGTAGGATGAATCCAATCCATGTCGAGAATAACATCAAAATTGGTCATCTATAATTCGACTAAGTCTGTGGAAGTGACTTTTTTATATACCATAACCGAACAATTCCTATATACCCGCTGGGCTATGATATATTTACCCACTGGGGTAGAGACTTAGAAAGGCTTTGCTATAATTTTGGGACTGACTCCAAATTCAACATCTATATCAGGAGTTACAAAAAATAAAGAAGCTCCTGGATCTAGCAAAGCATAAATATACAAATGATAAACTTGTGACGTACCAATGACCACATCAGGAGAAATTTTCTAATCCTGTCGAGACTGAAGTACATAAACCTTGTTTGGGAGTTGCCCACTGGTGGAATTCAAAGCAAGACCTTGCTAATTCGAGCGACCAGACTGAGATGGGTAATGATTTTACTAACCTTGGGAACCTGACTAGGGACAATCTCTGACTCTGTGACCTGGCTTGCCACACCCGAAACATAAATCACTATTATATTTCAGATATCCTGGTGGTTTCTACCACATTTCAGAAAAGGGGATTGGTTTGGCCACTCTTTGGCCTAGATGTTATGGCCCTCTTATTCTTTCTCCCCTTTTTCCCACTCCTTTCCTCCTTACTCTATGGAGCATGATCCATAATCCTATATAGGATAACAGCTAACTGATTGTTCTAAGAAACTATTGAATAATCCAATGAGGTGAAAGTAGCTCTAAAATCAGTATGAGAAACATGCTTATTCAGGGGTCTACCTGAACGTGCAAAGGGGCTGACTGGTTTTCGTTACTTTTTTTTGTTAGATTCTCTAAAAGACATGTTCTGGAAGCATAAGGAAGAGTTGAATTAGACTGAGAGTTTTACTTGAGCTCATTCTCACTCACACGACATAAATACTGAAAGAAGGGAAACTTTTCCTAAAACACCTCCCAACCACCTATCCATAAGTATGGCGCACAATATACCCATAAACAAGATTCTACTAGATGCGGCTTTAAGAATTCCTAGGACTCTGTTGAACCTTAGGCTCCAATACCAAGTTTGTAACGCCCAAGTCTGTACCTCAGATGCTACACGGTGCTCAGAATCCCGAAGGACCACAAGCTAACCCATGACTTGTACCTGCTGCAATAACTAAGTCGTAATACTGCAAATATGTAGAAATTTGGTGGAAAACATGCCATAAGGTTCAATAGTATAATAAAACTGAACACGGTATAACAATACAAAAATTGAAACATTTGTCTTAAAAATACTCTAGTCTAAAAAAGTCTCTAAACTGTTTGAAATGGAGTTGATGGGACAAGTCCCCAACTAACTTCGAACTACTAAAATAAGATGATCTACTGAAATAATCATCATGTCCTCAAACTAAGAGGACTCACCACTAACTCTGTCTACTGAATATTTGAACTTCTAAGTCTAATCAGGAGCCCGCGCATTTAAACCGATGATATAAAACATCATAGTGTAAAAGATACATATGCGTCAGTAGTTTGAATGTACTGGTATGCAAAGTAAGGTAGGCTGAAATGCATGGGTTTATATGCATAAACAATACTGACTAGATGACATGAATATAACTGAATGAGAGTACATGCATAAATACATAAACTGTAACTGAGAATAGGGTAACATTGAATACTTATTAACTAATATCTGAGTTTATTGATACTGCACTACTGATAACTGAATGATTGTATTTGACATTCCTAATTTTGTAAAACTTTGTTGAGTTCTGTACTAAACTGAGTGACCGTATCTGATAGTCCTAAATCTATAGAACTAAATTTAGTTCTATTTTGAGACTGATTCTGAAACTGAGATTGTGGGAGGTAATCATCTAACCGACATGCCCCTTTTTGAATAGATTATGGTCCAACCCATAACCTCAGTTGGAAGGGTGTCAGTATCATACCACGGGTAAAGACAAGCTATGAGTTAACCCTCTCTGATAGAAAGATCTTTCGTCAACCCTTGCTAGCTACATAGTTCTATAACATAGGGATTTCTACTAAGGGTCAAAACCTCTGCTGGCAAGAATGCCCCCATCCCTGGGTTCGCTCAGTGCTGAATTCTACTCCCAATTGAATAGACACTGAACTGATTCCTAGTTCATATTTGGCTTGACTGAACTATTCTTGATTATACTGTCTAACTGAACTAAACTGAGTTCACTGAGTTTCGTTGGCTGATGGAATACTATTGAATTCTATTAACTGACTAAATTTATTAAGGTTTAAGTTGAATACTAAACTATACTAAACTGATATTGAGTCTACTGAGTTTTTACTGAGTTTTGTAACTGACTGAGAGTACTACTGATCATGACATAACTGATACTATCTTGAGACCGAACATGGCTCTGGGTAATCAGCTAAATTATCAGGTATTAAATACCCCTAAGAGTCGATAGCATAAATTATAAGACATGGCACAATCTTGAAACATGATAAATAACTACTTGATCATCATTCATTCATTAGGACATTCTGGAAAACACTTGTATGAGATGAACTTGAATACATGCTAACATGATATAATTTCATTATTTTATTCTCATAAACTACTCATCTAACACTTGGAAGGCATTTTATATGCACATATACTAATCAACACATGAGCATCACAATTTTAAGGCTTTAACAATAATTCACATGATACTACATACATAGTAGTTGTTTTTACATAAATCTTACACTTAATCATGGAATAGAAATCCAATCAATATTATAATCATGAATACACTTGAATCCAAATCATGGAAAGCATGAAATCAAGCTACTTGAAGTTTAAAAGAGTTTCTTAGACTCCAAGGGTGGAAGAAATCCTTGGATGAACACTTGATATACCTTGGTTGCTAAATTCTTGAAGAAAAATGGTGAAACCTTGAGCCTTAACTTTGAAATTAAATTACCTAGGTTTCTTGTTCTTGAGTAATTTGAGAGAAAGTAAGTATATTTTACTCAATGAAGGCTGAATATCCTATTTTAGGATTGAATAGGGGAGGGAAAAAAATACCCAAATACCCCTGAGGAAGGGGCTTTTTAATTACTAAAAACTGGACTATCGACGCACAGGATGATGCGCGACGTCATTGACATCGACACGATAGCCAACGCACTACGTCAGTTCACTAAAAATTGCCACTAAGAGCTAAGGAAAATAGTAATCGACGCAATGGACGCCACGCCGCATCGAGATCGGGTTGATTCACTATTTTGGATTCCCAAATATGGTTCGAATGAGGTCCAAAAAATACGAAACTCTACCAAGAACACCTACTGACATTGCTAATCATGAATCAACCTAAACATTGATATTTTAAGGTCATAAGATTCATGAAATAGAGTTTCCAACTTATGAAGGACAAAATAATACTAAGTCTGAATACTTAGCTAGAATTTTCTAAGTTTAGGACCCCTTACCAAGGTTAAAAGACTGAGTTAAGTTTAGGATTTAGCGCGGTCTTACAATGAAAGCTGCTGGGGAATTGGTAAGACCAAAGGACATAACTAAGAATTTGAAGTGACCATATCGATTTCTGAAAGATATTTTTGAAATGTCACATTCTTTGACTCTGAGCTGATTATTGCCTGATCTAAGGTCTATCTTAAAGAAGTAACTGGTACCCTGAAGTTAGTAAAACAATTGATCAATTCTGGGAAATGGATACTTGTCCTTGACTGTGACCTTATTTAACTGATAGTAGTCAGTACACATTCTGAGGGAACCATCTTTCTTACGCTCGAATAGAACTAGTGCACCTCAGGGGACACATTGGGTCTGATGAATCCCTTATCTAGGAGATCTTTCAACTGTTCTTTTATTTTTTTGAGTTCTGCTGGAGCCATTTTGTATGGCGGAAAAGATATGGGCTGAGTATCTTGAAGAAGGTCTATTCCGAACTTGATTTCCCTTTTGAGAGAAACTCCGGGAAGATCTTCAAGAAAAATGTCTAAGAATTCACATGCTACTGATACTGACTCAAGATTAGGGGTTTCTAAAATAAAGTCTTGGACTTAAACGATATGGTAGACACATTCCTTAGATATCATTTTCCTTGCCCTAAGATGGGAAACAAGCAGACCCCTAAGTGCTGAAGTACTATCCCTCCACTCTAGGATGGGATCATTCAAAAACTAAAACTGGACAATTCTGTTTCTACAGTCGACTGAGGCATAGCAGGAATCAAGCCAATCCATGTCGAGAATAACATCAAAATCAGTCATCTCTAATTTGACTAAGTCTGCTGAAGTAACTTTCTGAGATACATAACGAGACAGTTCCTGTATGCTCGATGGGTTATAATAGATTTACCCACTGGGGTAGATACTGAGAAAGGCTCTACTAGAATTTTATGACTGACTTCTAGGTCAACAACAATATAGGGAGTTACAAAAGGCAAAGAAGCTCCTGGATCTAGCAAAGCATAAACATGTAAATGATAAAATTATAACGTACCAGTGAACACATCAGAAGAACTTTCCTAATGCTATTAGGACTAAAGTGCATAGAGTTTGTTTGGGTGTTTCCTATTGGTGGCACTAGAAGTGGTTCCTTGCTGATTGGGGTGATCGGAATGAGCTGAGGGACGATTATATTGACTTTGCAAACCCACCTGAGGACACTATCTGACTCTGTGACTTAGATTGCCATATCTAAAAAATACGTCACTACCAGCTCTGCAAACACCTTGATGGTTTCTGCCATACTTCTGCCAGAAAGTATTTGTTTGGGCACTGCTAGCACTACCTTGGGGTTTAGGGCCTGATGCCCTATCTCTATTGCCTTCTCTAAATTTCAGCATAGAAGCACTAGCTGAGGTCTGATCAGGAACTGAGGATTTTGGGTGGAACTGAGAACAATTCACCCTCTGACTTAGGCTGAGCAAAGTTTAAAATACCTGTTCTCACTTTTTTGTTCTTCTTCTCCTTTCCCTATTCTTAGCCTCCTCTATCTATTGAGCATGGACTATAAGACTGGATATGTCCATCTCCTTAATCAACATTGTGATCCTACACTCTTTGACTACACTATTAGACACTCTCGACATAAACTTACTCATCTTTGATCTGCTATCTGCTACTACATGAGGAGCATATGTGGCTAATTAAGTAAACTTGAGAGAATACTCTTGTACCGTTATGCTTCCCTACTTCAAATTTATAAATTCCAAAACCTTACCTTCCCTCAACTCTAGCAGGAAGAACCTATCCAAAAAAGCAATAGCAAACTCCTCCCATTCTATGGGCCCTGCATCTGTGGCTCTATCTGCTTTTCACTATTTAAACCATGAGAGAGCCACATCCTTTAACTAATATGTAGCTAATTTGGCACTCTCACTAGCTATCATCCCTATAATATCTATAATATTCTGCACCTGATCAAAAAATTCCTGTGGGACCTCATCTGACTTTGACCCATTAAAAGATGGAGGGTTCATTTAGGTGAAGTCCTAAATCCTGGCTACAACAGTATTAGCCATTGGTTTGGCCGAAAAGACAACTGGGTGTTCATTCTGGGCTACCACAGAATGAGCTAGGGTGGTGAAAGCTACTCTAAATTTAGCATGGAAGACATGTTTGTCCAAGGGATCTGGATAGACAGGTTGAGGTGCTAACTGATTTTCAATTCTCCTTTCGTTAGTCTTTTTGGAAGGCATGTTCTGTAAACAAAAAGGAGAGAATAGATTAGACTGAGAGTTTAACTTGAGCTCATTCTCACTCACACGACATGACTACTAAAAGAAGGGAAACTTTTCCTAAAATATCTAATAGCCTCCTGTCCATACATGTGGTGCGCTACACACCCATGCACAAGACTCTACTAGATACATCTTTTAGACTTCCTAGGACTCTGTTGAACCTAAGGCTCTGATACCAATTTTCTAACACCCTGAGTCTGTACCCCAGACACTACACGGTTCTCATAATTCCGAATGACCACAAGCTAACCTGACTGGTACCTGCTGCAATAACTGAATAATATCACTATAAAAATATGGAAAATAGGCAGAAATAGCCATAAGGTTAAAAATAAAAAAATCAATTTTTGAATATTGAGATCAATACTGTAAACTGAACATCAGTCTAAAAAATACTCTAGTCTAAAAAGCCTCTAACTGTCTGAATAAGAAGTTGATGGGACAAGTCCCCAACTAAATCCGACTACTGAAATGAACTAAGTACTGAAATAATGGAATAATAAATCTGTCCTCAAATAATGAAAACTCACCACTAGTCTGTTGCTGGTAGATCAGGCTGCTAAGTATGTTTGGGAGCTTGAAAACCTATAATATAGGACATCATAGCGCAAATGAAAAGTATGCATCAGTACTTTGAATGTACTGGTATGCAAAGTGAGGTAGGAAGTAATGCATGGGTTCATATGCATGAATAATACTGACTGAATGACACGAGTATAGCTTAATGAGATCACATGCATAAATACGTAAAGTATAATTAAGGTTATGATAACACTGGATGCTGAGTTCTGAATCACTGGTTTGCTGATATGGTCTTACTGTTAACTAAGTGACTCTATCTGACTGTCCTAATTCAGTGGAACTATTTTGAGTTCCATACTAAACTAAGTGACTTTATCTGATAGTCCTGATTTCTGTAAAATTAAATTGAGTTCTATTTTGAAGACTGAAATTAAAATTGTGGGAGGTTATCATCTAACCGATATGACTCTTTATGAATAGATTGGGGTCCAACCTGTAACCCAAGTTGGAAGGGTGTCAGTACCGTGCCATGGGTGAAGACAACTGTGAGTTAACCCTCTCTGATAAGAAGCTCTTTCATCAACCCTCACTGGCAGGAAAAATCATATGAGATGTATCAACCCTAGTTTAGTAGGAAGATATCTCAACCTATGCTGGCTACATAGTTCTATAATGCAGGGATTGCTACTAAGGGTCAAACCCTCTATTGGCAGGAATGATCCCACCTTTGGGTTTGCTCGGTGCTAAATCCTCTTCCCAACTGAATAGACACTGAACTGATTCCTAGTTCATACTAGACTTGATTGAACTGTTACTAATTATACTGTCTAACTAAATTGAACTGAGTTCACTGAGTTCTATTAACTGATGGAATACTACTGTATTTTGTTGACTGACTGAGTTTATTGAGGTTTGAACTAATACTGAACTGGACTGGACTGATACAGAGTCTACTGAGTTTTTCCTAAGTTTTGTAACTGGCTGAGAGTACTACCGATCGTGACATGACTGAGATCATTTTGTAACTGACACTGGCTCTAGGTAAATAGCTAAATTGTCGGGTATTAAATACTCTCAGGGATCGATAGCATGAAAAATAAATAATAGCATAAACTTGAAAGGCATAACCATATGCACCTAATCATAACTCATTCATAGAGACATTCCATCAAACACTTGTATGATATAACTTGCACATAAGCTAACATGACATAATTATTTTCCCTTTTTCTTTGTTCTCATGAGCAATTTATCAAACACTTGGAGAGCATAATCCATGCACATGATACTGAACAACACATAGGAATCATAATTCAAATCCCCATTTATAATTTCAAGGGTTTAGTATAGATCCACATAATTCTATACATATATCAAATAACTCCATATGAAACTTGTAACAAACATGGATTAGAAACCAAATTAATCATTTTAATCATGAATATAATCAAACCCAACGTGAAGTTTATGAAATCAATACACTTGAAGTTTTAAAAGTAGTTTCTTGAACTCCAAGGGTGGAAGGGAACCTTGGATGAACACTTGACATACCTTGGTTGCTAAATTCTTGAAGAAAGATGGTGAAACCTTGAGCCTCATTTTGAAATTTGATCTCCTAGGGTTTTTGTTCTTGAGTAATTTCTGAATAGAGAATGAATTTTTCCTTTAGAGGGCTTAATTTCGTGTTTTGGGAAATTACTGAAAACTGAATACCCCTAAGGAATGCAGCTTTTAATTATTGAAAACTGAATTAGTGATGCACAGATCGATGTGCCACATCATTGGCATCAAAATAATAGCCAAGCGTCGCATTGATTTTGCGTTGGTTCACTGGAATTTGCACTAGGAGCTGGCTAAAAAATACTTATCGATGCGATGGGCGACGCGATGCATCGAGATCGAGTCGATCCACTGGTTTGAACTTTCAAATGTGTTTCAAATAGAGTCCAAAAAATCCAAAACTTCTTCGAGAACACCTACTGACATTCCTGATCATGATTCAACCTAAAAGTCATTACTTTAAGGTCATGAGGATCGTGAAAAAAGGATCTCCAACTTACGAAGGCTAAAATAACTCTAAGTATGAACACTTAGCTGAATTTTTCTAAGTCTGAGACCCCTTACTAGATTTTATAAGACTGAGTCAAGCTTAGTATTTTGCGGGATCTTATACTATATCAATTTAAAGAGGTCGGTCCCCCACCAACATGATGCCTTAAATATCCATATACAGTTCTTCGAATGATATTTTAGGACATAGATGCAATCATACAAGGAAAATATATATAGAGAGAAAAATAAGAAGAGGAAGATAGGGAGAAAGAAATTTGGGGAGAGAACAAAGAAAGATGGAAAGATATGAAAAGGGAGAAATTCTAAAATTTGAAATTTGGAGTTGGAGAACTTTTAAAAAGTTTAAAGAGTTTAAAAAAATGACATTTTACAGCCCAAATTACTTTAATCATTAATTAAAAAGACTTTGACTTTAGTTGGTTAGAGTTATCATCAATTTTAATTTTAAAACTTATTTATCACCCACACTTAATTTTCTCCGGTATCTATTCAGACTTCTGACTGATTTACTTGTCAAGTTTACTAGTTGCAAAATCATTAAACAAAAGGTAAGGTCGGCGTACACTCTACCATCCCCAAACCCCTCTGTAGGTTTCGTACACTCTACCATCCCCAAACCCCTCTGTAGGTTTACACCGGGTATGTTGTCATTGTTGTTGTATTAAACTAAGGTCCATGTGATCATGGACAATAAATCTAGGTCTTATTTTTGAAAGTCTTGCTTCATGTGCAACTAGAATTTATGGGAGAAGAATTAAACCAACTAAACACTCTTCAAAGATCCTCTATGAACTGTTGTTTCACCTTGCAAATATGATAGTAAAGATAATGAAAAACATATAAAAACAAGGGGATAGGCATGAAAGTAACTGCAGAGTTTTCTATCCCTGCTATATGATTTTCTCTGTTATTATTTTCTCAACAGTTATGCTCTTGCGCTTTTGAGTTTCCACTATCTATTGTAGTATTTTAAAATGTATTAGTCAACCATGACTGAATAATCCACTTTTCTAATTGTATTTTTCTCAATAGAGATAGATTAGAGAATGCACGCATAAAGTCTTCTCTTAGAGGTATATGATATAAGAGGGATATTTTATGATTAAGTTTGGAATAACATGCTTGGTAGACAGTATAAATTCATCCCGAGATGCTGTTACTACTATTTTGACATAGTGGATGAGGTTTGATCCATTTATTCGGTGTAAAATGTCAATAGGGTTTCACCTTCATTTAGTTTAGGAGCAAAAAATAAAATGACAAAAAGAACAGAGATAAGGAAGTTACAATAGAGTGAGTGCTATGGAGTCAATTTTTTGACTACATTTCGCTAGGCAGAGATCCCATAGTCACAATTTCCAATTTTCATGTAGTATAATTTCTCTGTGCCCCGAGTTTAAGTTCCATTCCTAGCCAATTACCTCAACACTTTCTTTGTCACATTTGGATTTAGGGTGTGTGTGATTTGTTGACTTAAATGTAATGGAAATATGCTTTTAAAGAAAATGATTGTCCTACATAACACACAAAATATTTTCAAAATCCTCTTCCAATCTCATCACTCGATCCTTTTCTTGATCTTGACTTGAAACCTAATTCCTGACCCCATACCTAACTCTCAACTCCCGAAAAATATTTTTAGAACCCTCTTCTAATCTTATCACTCAATCCTATCCTTGAAACCTAACTCCCGACCCCATACCTAACTCCCAACTCCCGACCATGATCAGGGACTAGACCCGACTCTTGATCCTTACCTCGACTCTCAAATCAGACCTGGACCTAGGAGTTTGGGACCTGACTTCCAACCTTGACTTAGAATCCAACCTTTGACCAGAGAGAGACCTCAACCTCGACTTGGGACTCGACATTATGTATAGGCATAAATGTCAAAAAATCTAATTGGACCTAATTATTTTGTTTCTTTAGCTCTGTATTTTCTAAAAAATTTTTGTTTGCTTCGATTCTCGATTTTTGCAGCCCAATTCTTCAATTTAATCAACTTTTATTACATAGGTTAAAAAATAGGGATAATTTCATTTATATACAAAAAAGTAAATAGTTTATAACAAAAATAATCAAGGTTTTGTTTATTACTTAAAATGGCTATTAGACCATTTTCTTTCTTTCTTTTCAGGAGTAATGTTAAAAAAGGAAACTCTTTTTCGTTCCATTTAAACTTTTTCTATGCAACTTTTTTCATGTATCTATATTGTATAAATGGCGTATTAACACATATATATGATGTAAAAATAGTTATGTAGTATATATGTAATGTATCAATTTTGTATAAATAGTTATATATGTATATGTAATGTATCAATATTGTATAAATAGTGCACAAACGTGTATTGAAATTATGTAAATAGCATATAAGCATTTAAGTGTATAAATATGTATCGATATTGTATAAAAGTTATGCAAATTATTGATATTGTGTAAATGATGTATTAACGTGTATTGATATTGTATAAATAATACATATATATATATATATATATCATTTTTCCTCAGTTTCAATATGGCATCTGTAGAGGCATGAAATTCCTAGAGAAAATGATCTATTACTCCCCCTGGATCTTTAACTGAAATTTTAACTAGACAACCAACCTTCATGGGAGTTCTATTACCCCACTGAATATCTTTTTCCTATATTTAGTACCATGCAAGTGCTGATCTGTCAACATAAACTAAATAATAATACGTACATGTTTACATGCACTAGACCTACTCTAATTTTTCTTTTCCCTTCTAAAAAAATTGGCCTTATTCTCTCCCTCTCAAAAAAGTTCAACAACCTTTTCATCTCCCTCTCTCCTCTCTTCATGATTTTCTCCAAATATTCTTATTTGAAAATGAATCTTAGTGATAAAAACTTGTCGATTTTGAAGCTAAACAACTGATTGTTGCTTTAATTTAGTAAAGGCGAGTTCTTTCTTCCAAAAATTAGGATTGTGTAAATGTTAATTAGGGTTTTTTGTTAATCTAAAAAATTTAAGAAGTTAATTATGTGAAATTAAGTTGTACGTCTTACTATCATGTTGTGTAAGTGTTTAATTAACATCATATTACGTTCATAATTGCATCTAATTAGGTGTTTTATTGATTATTTAAGGTGGGTGATTTAAAATCAGGGGTTTTGTAGGTTTCAATCTATGTCATATTATAATATTAGGTCGAAATTAGATTTTTGTTTACTGTCTAAGTCGTATGATGTCGCACTTATGTGCGTCTTAGTATTAGGCTACTTCATTGTCCAAAGAGTATCATATTACATTAGAAAATTTATATTATGTGTTTTTTATTCATTGTTTAAGCTTGATAATATTGGGTTAAACTCAGATAATGCTTAATTTTTTTTAATGTTGCTATGCTACTATGTTTAGTCTAGTAATTCTTATCTATTATCTTGATTGCCTTCAGGTAAACATGAATGAGTTTACTTTGATTATTCTAAGATGGTATCATGATAGGATGTTATATTTAAGTAGTAGGAACCAGTATATAATTGAAATATCTTGGTTTCTGTACCTTTGAAAATTTCTTAGAATTTTGGTCTCTGTACCTCATACGACTCATGGGTACGAGCCATATGTTGGGGTAAGAATGGTATGGTCTAGTCGTATGCTGACTAGTGTTGGTTGGTGGGATAGATTATAGTCACTGTAATGGGTACGACTTGGTGGTACGAGTCGTATGGTTGGATACAGATCATTTGATTTCTTCACTTAACCTTAGACTTGGTAACTTAAGTTGGATCTTAGTATGAGTGGCTCACTAGGAGCCATAAGTAAGGTACGAGTTATACCCAGGACTCGTATGGTGATCAATGTTCAAACCTTATGTGAATCTATCTTGCCAGGGATACAGATGAAGGGTATAGATCGTATGATGTCAATACGACTTAGGTAGGATGAGTCAAACACTGGATAGTATTGGGTCCAAAGGTTGAGGCATAGGATATGAGTGGTGGGTATCACTCATATCGAATGGTATGGCTTGTGAGGGTCAGTCGTACCCCTGTGGTGAAATTTTGTGCAACTTAAGAGGGGGTATTCTGGACATTTCCCCACTTACCCTAATAAGGTCCCACGACTTCTAACTCTCTTAGGAGTCTATTTATCCTATTATTCTATACATTAACACTTAGAACCTCTTCCCAAACACTCTATAATTCTCTCAAAAGCTTTTGGGCAAGAAAGCTAGGGTTTCAACTAAAAGACTAATTTGGGGATCTTGTTGGTTGTTTTAAGCTATTTACTTTGTCAATAAATTCATGCTTTCTTCCCTCATTATTAGTTCCAATCAAAGGCATAATTTTATACAATGTTCTTATGATTTGAATATTATACGATTTTGGGTTTTCAAATATGATATGGGGGGATTTGGTTATAAATGCCTGGCTATGATTTTTCCATGTTTTAATTATGATTTTATATGTATTAATGGTGGTTTTGGATAATTGATTGCATGGGAATTGTTCTTTGGCAATGGACTTTTGTTTTGGAAATACTATGCCACCAATGTGTTTGATAAAATGCCTTTAACAATGTTTTCACTATAATATTAGTTTTTCAATGGAACTTATGAATGTTTTAAACTTGGTAATGGAACCCCAAATGGTATGAATGGTTTTAATGGTTTTAAATGGATAGGAAAGGCCTCAGTGGCCATGGTTTTGTTTAATTGTAAATCATGAAGGGTACATAAAATCCCTTAAACCTATATATGGCTAGCTATGGATAAAACTTGCAAGTATAGTCGGTATGATAATACCACAACTACTAGCCTTGGTAAATAAATGGTTAATGAATTGGTTGGTTTCTTGGTAATGGTTTTAATTACACAATAATAGCAAAGTGTGTAGTAAAGCCGTAGAAGGTGGAGGTTCCTGGGAGACCAAACCTGGAAACTCATATTTGCCGATATGAGATTTGGTCTTGGTGACCGTGTGCATGATGTCACAATTTATATTTGGGGATGTACTTGTCATCCCAGGTTATCTTTCCTAGTTGTGTGGCTTCACGCACTGGGGGCTTTTCAGCAAGGGGAACTAAACCCATATAGCCCTTGGATAGCTTAGGGCAACAAAGCTACACAACCTAGGTAAAGGTTTTAATGGCATGCTAAACATGGTCCCCTTTCCCAACATGATTATATATATATGTATGGTTGTGTGTGCATATAGATGGTTTTACTTGGTTTTATAAATGACATTATTTTATCTTTATCCTGAGTTCATACTAGCGATCACTTTCTAACCCATCTTTGGGAAGCTGTATACCCACGTTATGTAGTAACCAACCATTTGACTCCTCCGACATAGTGATTGACTCAGGGATGTTGGATTAAACTAGTGAGCTTCCATCTTTTCCAAAGGCTCTATTTCATATTATGGATATTATAAAAATTCTAATTTATTTATGGATATTGTTTTGGCTATGATTAGAGGCATGTCCCAATAGGATATTCTTACTCTTTTGGTTAGAGGCTTTGTGGCACTGCTATGGGTTGGAATGGGTGGGATCGGTATTGGTGTCGTCCTTAATATTAGCATTAAAATTGGGGCTGACATTATTAGACACAATTTCTCACTGTTCCATCATATTTTATTTTGGTATTAATCATATTTTATTTTGGAACTTATTTGGTTATGACCTAGTTTATGGCCATTATTTCGTATTGGTTTGGCTCGGTGGTTTGGTTGGTATGGTTTGGTGAGACGGGATGACTTGGTAGGGTTGGTCTAGAAATAGACCGATCCCAAAGCCAGTCCTTGTCCTGTTATGCTATCTTGGTATTTGCTTGGTACTCAGCCAACTCAAGGTATGCTAATAGTGGTTAGGTTAGGTAATAGGGGGTGGTCCCTGATCCTTGTTGGACTTGGGATACCCATTACAATAAGGCCCCTGTCAGGTCGTGTCAAGTTGGTATCAAAGCCAGGTTCATGGACAATTGGGATTTCACAAAGATGTGCTGAGTAGAGTCTCTTTTAAGGGAGTGTAGTGTACTACACTCATAAGAGAAAGGCGACAAGGCCTTTAGAAATATTTCACTTTCTTGTTATTCTATTTTCAAACTTGAAGTCTAAGTCTCGAAATTCTTCTCTAATCCTTGGTTGTTTACTTTTCAGATCATGCCTCGATGATCTAGAACACAAGGAAACTCTTTAGTCCCATCCGGGGACAATATTGATGGGGTATGTCCTATGTCTAGAGTTCATTTTTTATCTTAGGGTCCTATCCCTGGAAGTTTTGGAGTTCCTCTGATTACTACTGGTACTTCTTAGGGTGAGGTGACTAATGTATAATTTTTCCAGTCTATTTATACTATTGCTAAATTTGTTGCTGCTCAAGCTGAGCGGGATATAGCTGGTGGGTTGTCTACTAAGGCCACAAGGGTTGGTCAGTTTATGAAACTGAATCCTCCCACTTTTACTGGTGTGAAGGTTGAGGAGGATCCTCAGATTTTCTTGGATGAAATGGAAAATATAATTAGGGTGATGCAAGCCACTAATGTGGAAGGTGTAAACTTTACAGCTTATCAGCTTAAAGATGTTACATACCATGGTGCGAAAAGTGGGATAGGGATAGAGGAGATGTGGAGGATTCATCCCTATGAGATGCTTTTTCTGGAACTTTTCTGGCTCTTTTCTTTCCTCAAGTGTTAAGAAAAGCAAATATAGAGGAGCTTGTGAATCTTAAGCAAGGGAGAATGTCTGTCTAGGAATATGCCTTGAAGTTTCATCAGTTGTCAAGGTATGCTCCTAATTTGGTGGCAGACATAAGTACGAGAATGAGAAAGTTTGTTTCTGGGTTGAATCAGGATTTGATCTAGGAAAGCAAGACTTCCTTACTGATTAAAGATATGGATATTTCTAAGTTGACTATTCATATGCAGAAGGTAAAGGATGAGAAGATGAAAAAGGTAGAGTTCAAAAATCAGCAGGGTAAGAGGAGCAGGTTTTCTGATTAGGGAAGTGCTCAATCTTAGGGTAGTCAAGATAGTGATAAATGGAAGAAAAAAAAGTAGGGGAGTTCTGGTTCCTTCTCTACTTCTAGCTCTCTATACCCAAAAAAGTCGAGTGACAAACATTAGAAGGGTGGTGATAATTTCTAGGCACAGGGTACCCAATCTTAGGCGAGTGAGGGCCAGTCAATTTCTTCATGCCCTTCTTATCGGTTCTATGGTCGTCCTCATTGGGGTTATTACAATGAAGGAAGGAAATTTTTTCAAGTGTGTCCAAGTTGGCCATCGTCTTATGAATTGTCCGGTTAATAAGGTTGCTATGAGAGTAAATAAGGTACCGGTGGCTTGATCTTCTACTCCTGCACCTGGTGGTACCGCGTTTACTTCTGTTACTGCTCCTGGTTCTAGAGTTGGCCAGAATAGGTTGTATGCTTTGGCATCCCGATAGGAATTCGAGGCATTTCCTGATGTCATTACTAATACATTACAACTCTTTTCTCTTGACGTGTATTGTCTATTTGATCTGTCGTCCACTCTTTCTTATGTGACCCTATTTGTGGCTATATGTATTGGTTTTGATCCTGAGGTTATTTCAAAACCTTTTTTTGTTTTTACCCCGATAGGTGACTTGATTATACTGAGAGAGTCTATAGGGGAGGTATGGTATTTATTGGTGATAGACTTGATTTAGTAGATTTATTTAAACTTGATATAGTGGATTTTGACATTATTTTGGGGATTGATTAGTTACACTCTTGTTATGTATCCTTGTATTGTCGAACTCGTAAGGTTGTCTTTAGGTTCCCTGGTGAACTAGTTATAGAGTGGGAGGGTGGTTCCCTAGCTTCTAGAGGGAGGTTTATTTCTTATCTTAGATCTCAGAGGTTAATCTCTAAAGGTTGTGTTTATCACTTGGTCTGGGTTAAAGATTCTAACTCAGAAGGTCCTTTTTTACAGTTAATTTTGATGGTAAATTAGTTTCTTGAGATATTTTTGGATGATCTTCCGGTGTTCCTCCAGATAGGGAAATAGAGTTTGGTATTGATTTGGTTCCGAACACTCATCCAATGTCTATTGCTCCTTATAAAATCACTCCGAATGAGTTGAGGGAACTCAAGAAGCAACTTTAGAATCTCCTGAATAAGGGGTTTATTCATTCTAGTATATCCTCGTGGGGAGCACCGGTGTTGTTCGTGTGTAATAAGGATGGTTCCCTTTGGATGTGCATTGACTATAGGCAATTGAATAAGGTGACGGTCAATAAAAAGTATCCTCTCCCTAGGATAGATGATCTGTTTGATCAGTTTTAAGTGGCCAAGTTCTTTTCTAAGATAGATCTTCGATCTCGGTATCATCAGGTAAGGATTAGGGATGTGCATATCCCTAAGATGGCTTTTTGTACTCGGTATGGGCACTTCAAATTTTTGGCAATGTCGTTTGGATTGACTAATGCCCCAACAACATTTATGGACTTGATGAACATGGTTTTCAAGCAGTTCTTGGATCTTTTTGTCATCGTGTTTATTGATGACATTATGGTATATTCCAAAAGTGAGGTGGAACATGCTAATCACCTCCGTGTGGTATTCTAGACCTTGAATGAATAATAGTTTTATGCCAAGTTCTCCAAGTGTGAGTTTTGGTTGAATGCTGTGACTTTTCTTGGTTATATTATTTCTAGCGAGGGTATCATGGTGGATCCAAAAATAGTGGTTGTGGTTAAGGGTGGCCTAGACCCACGACTCCAACTGACATTCAGAGCTTTTTGGGTTGGCTGGGTATTATAGGCGGTTTGTGGAAGGATTTTTATTAATAACTATTCCTTTGGCTAAGTTGACTCAAAAGAAGGTCAAGTTTTCTTGGTTGGATACTTGTGAGGGGAGTTTTGAGAGGTTGAAAGATAAGCTAACTTCGACTCCAATTCTGACTTTGTCGGAAGGCAATGATGGGTTTGTGGTCTATTGTGATGCATCTTGGGTAGGTCTTGGTTGTGCGTTGATGCAGTATGGGAAAGTGATTGCCTATGCTTCCAGGCAGTTGAAGGTACATGAGAGGAACTATCTTACTCATGATTTAGAGCTGTTGGCGATTCTATTTTCTTTAAAAATATGGCGGCATTATTTGTATGGTGTTCACGTGGACATCTTTTTAATCATAAGAGTCTATAGTATGTGTTTACTCAGAAGGACTATGATATGAGTCTTTACTATTACCTAGGTAAGGCTAATGTTGTTGTTGTTGCTCTTAGCAGGTTGTCCATGGGGAGTTTGGTCATATGGAGAAAATGAAACGAGAATAGGTGAAGGATATTCACTGCTTGGCTAATCTTGGAGTTCGCCTCTTAGACTCCAAGGATCGAGGTGTAGTGGTACAAGAAGTGGTTTGATCATCTCTTGGTGTAGAAATCAAGGAGAAGCAAATGTTGGATCCTGTCTTGATGAAAATCAAGGGTGATGTTTATAGGCAAAAAGTGATGGTGTTTGCGATCAGTGGTAATGGTACTTTATGGTACCAAGGAAGGTTGTGTGTTCCTAATGTCGACGGTTTGATACCAAAGATTTTGGTTGAGGTACATGAGTCGTGCTATATTTTTCATCCCGATTCCACAAAGATATATCATGACCTCAAGGAGATGTATTGGTGGAGCAGTACGAAAAGGGATGTGGCTGATTTTATGGCCAAGTGCTTGATGTGTCAAAAAGTTAAAGTTGAACACATGAGACCTGGTGAGTTATATCAAGAGATTGTTTTGCCCGAGTGGAAATTAGAGTTAATCATTATGGATTTCATTACCAGTCTTCCTTGGTCTCGGAATCAATATGATTAGATTTGGGTCATCGTGGATAGGATGACAAAGTCTGCTTACTTCTTGCCAGTGAGGACTACCTTCTCGGTAGAGGATTATGTGAAGTTATATATTCAGGAGATTGTGAAGCTTCATGGGGTACCTATTTTGATTATTTATGATCGTGGTACGTAGTTTACATCTCACTTCTGGAGGTTTTTCTAGAAAAGGTTGGGGACTAAGGTGAGTTTGAGTACTGTTTTTCACCCGCTGATAGATGGACAAGCAGAGAGAACTATTCAGATGTAGGAGGATATGCTTTGGGTTTGTGTTATTGATTATGGTGGAAATTGGGTTAAGCATCTACCTTTTGTAGAGTTTACTCACAACAATAGCTATCATTGTAGTATTCGTATGGCTTCTTTTGAGGCATTGTATGACAGTAGGTGTAGATTTCCTATTGGTTGGTTTGAGCTTGGTAAAGTGGATATGTTTGGCCCCGACTTGGTTTACCAGTCTATGAAAGAGGTAAAGGTGATTCAGGCTAGGCTTAAGGATGCCTAAAGTCGCCAAAATTCCTATGCAGATATTAGGCATAGAGACTTGGAGTTTGAGGTTGGGGATAAGATTTTCCTCAAGGTATCTCCCATGAAGGGAGTAGTGCGGTTTGGTAATAAGGGAATGATCAGTCCTTGAGTATGTTGGTCCTTATGAGATTCTGCGGAGGATTAGTAATACTGCTTACGAGTTGGAGTTACCTTCTAGTTTGAGTTCGGTTCATCTAGTATTTCATGTCTCCATGCTAAGGAAGTGTCTTGCTGATTCTTCTTCGATTGTCCCTTTAGAGGGGTTAGGAATCTTGGATTCTCTATCTTATGAAGAGGTCTCGATTAAGAACTTAGATAGGTGTAACGCCCCGAATCTGTACTCCAGATGCTACACAGTGCTCATAATCCCGAAGGACCATAAGCTAACCCATTACTAGTACCTACTGCAAAAACTGAATAATAATACTGTAATATGCGAAGATTAGGCAGAAACTTGTCTTAAGATTCAATACAGAATTAAAACTGAAAATATGGTATAACAATACGAAAACTAAAACATCTGTCTGAAAATACTCTAGTCTGAAAAAGGCTCTAAACTATCTGAGATAAGGAGTTGATGGGACAAGTTCCCAACTAACTCCGAACTACTGAAATAAGTTGAAATACTAAAATAATCATCATTTTCTCGAACTAAGAGGACTCATTACTAACTCTGTCAGCTGAATGTATGAATTGCTAAGTAAGATCGGGAGCCCGCGCGTCTGAACCTATGATATAAAACATTATAGCGCAAGAGAAAAGTATGTGTCAGTACTTTGAATGTACTGGCATGCAAAATGAGGTAGGTTGAAATTCATAGGTTCATATACATGAACGACACTAACTGAATGACATGAATATTACTGAATAAGAGTACATGCGTGAATACGTAAACTGTAACTTAGATTGTGATAACACTGGATACTGAATTTTAATTATTGATTTACTGATATCTGAGTTTACTGATGTTGTGTAACTAATAACTGAGTGATTGTATCTGACAGTCTTGATCCTGTGGAACTATACTATATTCCGTACTAAACTGAGTAATTATGCCTGACAGCCCTAAACTTGTAGAACTGAACTGAGTTCTATTCTGAGGCTGGAACTGAAACTGAGACTGTAGGAGGTAATCATCTAATCGACATGCCCCTTTCTAAATAGATTAGGGTCTAACCTATAACCCAAGTTGGAAGGGTGTCAATACCGTGCCACGGATAAAGACAAGCTATGAGTTAACCCTCTCTAATAGGAAGCTCTTTCGTCAACCCTCGCTGGCAGGAAAAACTTGTATGAGATGTATCAACCCTCATAATATCTGGCAACAAGATATCTCAACCTACGCTGGCTACATAGTTTTGTAACACAGGGATTGCTAATAAGGTTCAAACCCTCTACTGGCAGGAATACCCCTATCCCTAGTCTAGTTCGGTGCTGAATCCTACTCCCAACTGAATAGACATTGAACTATTTTCCTAGTTCATACTAGACTTGACTGAACTATTACTGAGTTTACCGAGTTTTGTTGACTGACAGAATACTACTGAATTCTATTAGTTGACTGAGTTTATTGAGGTCTGAACTGAATACTAAACTAGACTAGACATGATACTGAGTCTATTGAATTTTCCTGAGTCCTGTAACTGACTGAGAGTACTACTGATCATAACGTGACTGAATTTTACTGATTGAGGATTACTAAGATTATTTTATAATTGACACTGGCTCTAGGTAAACAGCTAAATTGTCGGGTATTCAATACCCCCAGGACTCGATAATATGAAAAGTAAAGAATCATATGATCTTGCATAGCATAAAAATAAACAATTGCTCATAATATATCTATAGAAGCATTTTATCAAACACTTGCAGGGCATAGTATATGCACATAATACTAAACAACAATGAGCATCATGATTCAATTCCAATTTCACAATTTCAAGGGGTTAATCAAGGATTCACGTAAATCTACACATATAATAATCAATTCCACATGAAACGTGAAATAAATCATAAAATAGAAACCTAATTCAAATAATAATCATGAATACACATAAATTCCAATCATGGAAATCATGAAAGCAAACTACTTGAGGTTTAAAAGAGTTTCTTAGACTCCAAGGGTGGAAGGAACCCTTGGATGAACACTTCACATACCTTGTTTGCTAAATTCTTGAAGACTAATAGGGGAATCTTAAGCCTTGAATTTGAAATTCAATCACCTAGGGTTTTTGTTCTTGAGCAATTTGTTAAATAATGAGTGTATGTTGCAAATAGAAAGCTAAATTTCATGTTTTTAGGGGCTAAAGTATGTGGGAAAAGAACCAAATATCCTTAAGGACGCAGATTTTTAATGACTAAAAATTGAACTGTCGATGTGCAGATCGATGCACCGCATCATTGGCATCAACGCGATGGCCAACGCGTCGTGCCGAGTCCACATTGGTTCACTAGAATTTTCACTTAGCCGAGGGTAAAATTATCTATTGACGTAATGGATGATGTGACGCATCGATATCGCATTGACTTACTATTTTTGTCACTCGAATATGATCTAAAAGAGGTCCAAAAGTTCTGAAACTCGTCCGAAAATACGTACTGATATTTTTGATCATGAATTAACCTAAAGATTGTTGTTTTAAGGTTATAAGAGTCGTGAAATAGATTTTCCAACTTACGAAGGCCAAAATAATTTTAATTCTGAAAACTTAGCTAGAATTTTTCCAAGTCTGGGACCCCTTAACAAGATTTTAGGGACTGAGTAAAGCTTAGGATTTTGCGGGGTCTTACAATAGGCAGGTTCATCGGTTTCAAACCAAGTACGTGGCTTCGGTTAAGGTTCTATGGTGGAACCATAAGATGGAAGAAGCTACATGGGAAGCAGAGGAGGACATAAAGTCCAAGTATCTACATCTATTTTTTGTTCTTGGGATTCATGCGGATGGTATGTGTCCTCAACACATATTTATTTTCTGAGTTTGTTAAAGGAAAGATTAATATCCTTGTCTCTATGTTTTCAAACTTTGTTAAAGATTGGGAATATATTTGATAATGCAAATTACTCGTGTGTGTGGTTACCTCTACCCTGTCCGTCATTCTAGAACGAATATTTCTAGTGGTGGAGACTTAAACACCCTGGTTTCTTTCCTTAGAAAATTTCCTGGAATTTTAGTCTTTGGACCCTATACGACTCATGGGTACGAGCCATATTTTAGGGTATGAGTGGTATGGTCTAGTCGTATACTGACCAGTGTTGGTTGGTGGAATGGAATTTAGCCACTGGAATGGGTACTAGTCGTATGGTTAGATACAAATTGTTTGGTTCCTTCACTTAACCATAGACTTGGTAACTTATGTTGGATCTGAGTATGAGTGGCTTCCCAGGAGCCGTAAGCCAGGGTACGAGTCATACCCAAGTCTCATATGGTGGTTACTGTTCAAACCTTCTATGATTCTATATTGCCAAGGATACAGGTAAAGGATACAGAGTATATTCTATCAATACCACTTGGGTAGGATAAGTTGTACACTGGACAGTATTGGGTCCAAGGGTTGAGGCATAGGATACGAGTGGTGGGTACCACTCGTATCGAAGGGTACGACTTGTGAGGGTCAGTCATACCCTGTGGTGCGATTTTGTGCAACTTAAGTGGGAGTATTCTCGTCATTTACCCACTTACCCTAATGAGGTCCTATAACTTCTAACTCTTTTGAGAGTCTATTTACCTTGTTATTCTATTCATTATCACTTAGAAACTCTTTCTAAACACTCTATAGTTCTCTCAAAAGCTTATTGGCAACAAAGCTAGGTTTTCAACTAGAGAACTAATTCGAGGATCTTGTGTAATACCCCGTATTTTTTCTAGTTCAATTCAGCTCAAAAGAGGCACATTAGAGACTTAGGACCGGTAATTTTAACTAAGTGTTGAAGACTTAGTCTCACTTTTGGCCTTTAAATTTTGATGACTTTATTCTCGACTTTTTCAATCTTGGAATATCAATTTCTAAGTTGTTTCATGATGAGGGTAGTCCACAGTACCTTCAGGGTGAGTTTTGGAATATTCGAAGAAGGATTGGGGTATGTTTGGTTGGCCAAAACAAAACCTCAATGTGATATCACTGTGCCGCATCGAGGTAGATGATGCGATACGTTGCTAATCAAATCGCACTGAGCGACGTGATGCATCACTGATCGCGTCGGTGCCCAGTTTTGGTGGTTAAATAGCGGGTTATGGGGGTCTTTTAAGTCATTTATCCTCACCCAAATCCACCCAAAATGCACAATTTTAGCGCCAAATAGCATAGTCACTTGATTATTAATCTTTTTTCTTCTCCATGAACAAAACCCTAGCTCTAAGAATCAAGAACAATTCCATAACTCCTTCTCCAAGAAAGCTTATAATCCAAAGTTCCGGGTTCAAGAACTTCGAGGAGAAGCTTTAAGGACACCATTAGAGAGTCAAAGTTTCAAGCCTTTACATTCAATTCATCAATCAAGGTATGTGGGGTTATGAACAAGGATACTCTTTCATCTTTGAGCCCAAAACTAGTTTTTAAAGTTGAAATTACATGAATTTATATGATTTACATTTTAGGGTTCATACCCAATTATCATTATTTGAAGATATTGATGTTACAAGTGATTAAATGTTGAATTACATCTGTACTTTTGAATGTTTATGCATGCGAAGTGATTTTATATGTATTGAGAGTTGCATTTCACTATCTTGACTAGAATTGTGCAAGAATTTTAAGATTTTGATTATTGAGCATGACTTTATGATAATTTGACATGAGTTTGATCATGGGTTTTAAGCCCTAAGTATGAGTATTGATATTTCAAGAAGATGATGCTTTTAAGCATACCATGACTAGCTTATATTCAGATTTTTTTCATAAAAGATTTGATCTTTTAATCTTCATTTAAGTAATGGAATCCACTTCACAGTTTTGATTTCAGTTTTGATTATAGTTTAAGTAGATAGATGCATAACTGGTTTTCATTGTAAACCCTTATGCTAGTTTTAAAGTGGATTTCCTATAGAATGAGCATTAGATTAAAGGGAGTAGTGTTCCGGTGTGATTAATTTTTCATAAGGGTATTGAGTATATAAAAGTGATGGAGAATCTTTTATTTAATCTTGATTTGATGTATATGTTATAATGCCTTCGTATGAAGGAGGATTGGGTGTACAACATATAAGAAGAGTGACCCAAAAATGGAAAGAAGAGTATAAAGGGCAGTGGCTCACCGATAATAAAAAGAACTCACATTCTCTCTTGAGAAATGACCTGATTGCTAACCTCAAAACCCTCACTATCTTCAATAGTCAATTTATTGAAATGATTAAAAAGGGAATATCTATCAAAATAGTCGATATCTCTTGAGACAGTCAATAGTCTATGCCAATCTGCACTCTTAGGAAACATAACCGCTATTTAGTATTTAGATCAATTATGCATAAAATTTGGAGAGATAAAGTCATCCCTTCTACTGACTGAACCCTCAGTTCGAGGGCCTTCATCAACATGTTATGAAGCTCCAATCTTTGGTGGGTCACCATTACTTGACTTAGAAAGGTGGAAAGTTGCCACGAGTAAGTAAGAAAGGGGGAGCGAAGGCAATTCTATACATCGAACACGTAGCTTACCAAATCCATTGCAACATGGATGGGAATGCATCCGGCTTAGGGCCTTATTAGCCTGCTTGTCTACGAGCTATGCTGGTTATGTAGAGTAATGGCAGGCAAAAAAGGAGAGAGAGACGGGCATGGTGACAGACTGCATCACGGCTATTCTATTCCTTCTGTACTAGAGATAGTATTCTTTGTTTTTGGTCTTGATAGATTTTTTCTATCGATTGAAGTTATTACACTGGCTAATTAGATCTCTTCCTAATGCCTCTAGGGGATTTCTTTACCCCAGCTTGGCGAATTACATCCTGCACAACGACATTCTTTATTTGTCAACGGCTGGGAAGATAGTCTTTCAACAGCTGGGAAGACAGTATTTCAATAGCTGGGAATAAAAACAAAGCCTATCGCCACAGTAGTAGATTCTTTACTCCCTAAGTCTATTACTTTTCTTGGTCGTGTGTCTATCCAAATATTTTATCATCTAGACATTATCTCCCCGCTGCATTGAAGAGTACCTATGCACTATATTTTGGTTCACTGATAAGGAAGATACTGTTAGGATAGGGATCTACGATATGATACTAAAGTAAGGAAAGGGATACATTTGAGTTACCCAGCTCAGTAACAAACAAAGTTCGGAGAATAACCTAATTACGAAAGAAACCCTGTTGATTCGCCAATGATCTACAAGCCTGGATTCTAGAGAAAGAGATGCTATTAATTATACTTTAACAAAACCTTAGGACTTATCTTGAGTTGGGCATCCCTGACTCCAGCCTACTAAGAAGCTAATGAACTCCTTCGTATCAAAGAAAAATAGGCCTTCCCCAAAGGGACTCAGTCTTACTTCTATCGCCTTAGCCTTTGCTATGCCTCGTCTTTCCTTCTTTGGGCTAGGCACCTAAGAGCAGACTCAAACTATTCTAGTGAGTCCTCCTATGGTGAATAAAAAAATGAACCCTACAGCAAATAAAATGGGTGTTTTGTATTGTATCGAACCCCCTACATGATAGCGATCCAAATAAAGATTTTGATTCCACTGGGGATAGCTATGATCATGGTAGCTATGGGTCCCATGGACATAGTCCTTTCAGGCAGTGGTCGTTTAGTCCATGGTTCATTGGATGGTCGGTACATGGCCAAAATTTAGAAAATATTGATTCTGCTCGTTCTCGTCCTTTGCTTCAGGGCCTGTCCCTTGGTGTGGTCATTACTCCATACTTTCAGGCAGCTAAGCTTACACTTGTTCACTAATTATGATGGTTCACCAGGTCCTCTTAGCATCGAGCAAGAAGTATGGGTTTAGCGCATCCTACTTCCCCAAAACTATGAGCCAACGTAGGTACAGATATAGATTATTTTCATTTATATGGATGACAGATATAGATTGTGGTCACTTAGATTAGGTTATACTCCTTGGCAAGAGTATGACACCTCTCCCCAACGTGAGGTTTTCCTATAAGAGAACTAGACGTTGGATACTATGATATCTCACATAGTGTTGGTCTATTAGAAGAACCTCCCTAATAACAAGGCTTTACAGAATACTTTTAAAGAAATCCTTACAGAATAGAGTAGTTGTAATAGAATTGAACAATAGAAAAGATTTTAGAAACTAAGTGTAAAGGCTCACGATTTTAATCAGACATTGTTTTGCATAAGTCATTAACTATAAGATTTTAGTTTTTAGTTTACAGATACAAAGATGAGTCCCTTTACACTTAGCTTAAATGATTTGAAAATGGACTTGATTTTAGTCCTACTTATTTCACTAGAAGAAAGAGTAAAAGTATAATTTTTAGAACAAAATGTTACTAGATTTATGCAGTATATTTTTCTATTCATGGTTTGATTTCTTTCAGTTTTCCAAATATTCCAGCTTATGTGAGTCATCTACATTTAGCATGCATATGTTATGAATTTTGATAACACTGAGATATTATTTCCACTGAGATATTATTTCTACTTATGCATTCACTACCACATGCTCTGTACATTCCAAAAGTACTGATCCACATATATGTCTATGTGCTATATTATCTCATAATGTAGGTTTCGGTGATCCATTCCAGTAGTATAATTGACTGTGAGAATCTCTATCTACATCCCGACAGTGGTGAGCCCTCATAGTTCGGTGACCTAGTTATAAAAATTTTCAGCTTTCTAGATTAGTTTATTCAGTTACGTCAGACAGTTCGAATCAGCTGGGGGTCTGTCCCAGCGATTCTCTAGTAGTAGTATTCGAGGCTTGTCCAACTATTAGATACCTTTCAGATTTTTAGTGTTAGTTCTTCTAATTTTCGTAGTTAAGTATTTTCAGACATTATCTGCAGATAAACTCAGTTCAATATAGATAGTATTTTAGTATTTTCTCATACCACATGCTTTTATTACCTTTTTGAGTCATTAGAATGAGTAACAGGCTTTCAGGATTAGCTCGGGGCTACTTGTAGTTTAGAGCATCGTATAGCATCTTGAGACTCATTTTTGGGGCATTACAAACTTGGTATTAGAGCCTAAGGTTATAAGAGTCCTAAGGAGTCAGACAAGCCGTGTTATGTAGAGTCTTGATCATGGGTGTGAAGTTCACCACATTTATGAGCAAGAGGCTACAGGACCTTTTCAGAAACCATCTCTTTCTTTTATGATCTATCATGCTTACAATGTCCTTATCTACTTTTAACTCGTGCTCTTACATGACAGTTGAATATGCCTCTTCACTGAGCTAATGCACACAAAAATGATAACCATCCACTTTAGCTTGCTGACCTTCTGAATAAGAATGTACCCTATGCTGAATTTTGGGCTTCCTTTTAGGTGTTGGCCCAAGCTATGACTGCCAATATTCAGGGCAATCATCAGGCGACAATCCTATTTCAACAAAATAGGGATTTAGCAACAGCTAGAATTTATGACTTCACGAGAATGAATTTGCCTGAGTTTTTTGGGTCAAGGGCAGGTGAGGACCCATAACTTTACTTAGATGAGGTGAGGAAGATCATCCAAATTATGCATATTACTTAAGAGGAGAGTGTAGAGTTGGCATCCTATAGGCTGAAGGATATAGCATATGATTGGGTGGTTATGTGGAAAAATAGTAGAGGTGAGAAAGCAGCTCCTATGAGTTGATAGGTATTTAAGAATGCATTTCTAGATAGGTTTTTTCTATATGAAATAAGAGAATCTAAGGTAGAGGAGTTTGTGAACCTGAGGTAGGGCTCGATAATAATGAAGGAGTACTGCCTTATGTTCAATTAGTTGTCTAATTATGACCCTGATGCGATGGCAGAACCTAGGGCTATTATGAGTAAGTTTGTTACTGGAATATCTGGTTTTGTAGTCAAGGATTGTAGGACTTCCATGCTTATTGGGGATATGGTTCTTGCGAGACTAATAATTCATGCATAGCAGATTGAGGCAGAAGAGTTGAAGAGGAGTGAGAGGGGAAATAAGAAGGCTAGAACTGGTTAGTTTGATTATGGCCAGACTAAGTTTAGAGGGGGAAATTATTCACAGTTTCAGAATCGTTCATCTATACCAGTACTATCTTCAGCTAGTGCTCCCAACCCCAAAGTTGGGCAGGAGCAGTGAGGTAAGACTTCTATGTCCAGATCTCAGAATAGTGTGAGTGGTAAACCCAGTTATCCTTTATATGCTAAGTGTGGTAAGAATTATCTTGGTGAGTGTTTGTTAGGACAAAAAGGCTGTTATGGTTGTGGTACGTAGGGTCATGGAATCAACGAGTGTCCGTATGGTAAGCAAGGAAATAGGGATGCTAATCCCCATACTAAGGCTACTAGTGCACCAGCTCCTCTAGGCTACCAAGTGCCTCCTCAAGGTGCATTATCCAGTACCGATGGTGAAGAGTGCCTGAATTGGTTTTATTCTTTAACCTTCCAACAGGAGCAGGAGAGTTCACCAGATGTTGTTACTGGTATGATTCGTGTCTTTCATCTTGAATTTTATGTGTTGTTAGACCCTGGGTCGAGTTTCTCTTATATGACCCTATTAGTTGCAGTAAATTTTAAAGTTGGTCCTGAAAAGCTTTTTGAGCCTTTCTTGGTTTCTACCCTAGTGGGTGAGTCAGTTTTTGCCAAATAGATCTATAGAAAGTGTCATATCACTATCCTTCATAAGATCATGTTAGCAGATTTAATAAAGTTAGATATGGTTGACTTTGACCTTATTCTTGGTATGGATTAGATCCATTCTTCTTATGCATCTATAGATTGCCGCACTCAAGTGGTGAAGTTTTAGTTTCTAGATGAGCCAGTCTTTAAGTAGGAAGGTAATTCAGTGTCTTCCAGAGTTATTTCATATCCTATCTTAAAGACAGAAAGTTGATCTCAAAAGGGTGCATCTATCATCTAGTTAAAGTCAAAGACACTAAGTCTGAGGCTCCTACAGTTCAGTAGTTCGTGTAGTCAATGAGTTTCCTAAAGTTTTTCTCGAAGATTTACCAGGGGTACCTCTTGATAGGGAGATAGAATTTGGTATTGACTTTCTCTCCGATACTCAGCCCATCTCTATTCTTCTATATTATATGGCTCCAGCTGAGCTTAAAGAATTAAAAGAGCAGCTTAAATACCTCTTAGATAAATGTTTCATAAGGCCCAGTGTCTCTCTATAGGGTGCTCTCATCCTATTTGTGCGAAAGAAAGATAGTTCTTTATGACTGTGCATTGACTATCATCAGCTAAATAAAGTTACAATAAAAAACAAGTATCCTCTTCCTAGTATTGGTGACTTATTAGATCAACTACAAGGTTCAAGTTGTTTCTCTAAGATAGACATTAGATCCGGCTATCATCAACTTAGAGTAAGGGAATGTGACATCCCAAAGATAGCTTTTTGAACCCGTTATGATCATTTTGAGTTTTTAGTTATGTCCTTCAGGCTAACAAATGCCCCAGTAGCCTTCATGGACTTGATGAATATAGTGTTCAAATAGTATCTGGACATGTTTGTCATAGTCTTTATCGATGATATCCTTGTTTATTCTCGTAGTGAGGATAACCATGCAGACCATCTTAGAATTGTGTTGCAAACTCTCAGAGATCACCAGTTCACTAAATTCAGCAAATGTGAATTTTGGCTAAGGCCAGTAGCTTTCCTCGGTCTTGTTATTTCCAGTAAGGGCATTAGAGTCGATCCCCAAAACACAAAAGAAGTAAGAAACTATCCTAGACCTATCTCTCCATCAGACATTAGAAGTTTCTTACATTTAGCTGGTTATTATAGCCATTTTGTTAAGGTTTTCTAATCTATTGCATCCCCTATGTCTAGATTAACTCAGAAGAAAGTTAAGTTTCAGTAGTCAGACTCTTGTGAGAAGAGTTTTTAGGATTTGAAGACTAGACTCACTTCAGCTCCAGTTTTAGCACTAACTAATGGTAAAAATGGGTTTATTGTGTATTGTGATACTTCTAGAGTCAGTCTGGGTTATGTTTTGATGCATAGAGACAAGGTTATAGCCTATGCCTCTAGACAGCTTAAGCCTTATGAAAAAAATAACCCTACTCATGACATTGAGTTAACTATTGTTATATTTGTTTTAAATATTTAGAGGCACTATCTTTATAGGGTATATGTTGATATGTTTACAGACCACAAATCTTGCAGTATGTGTTTGCCCAGAGGGAGTTAAGTATTCATAAAAAAAGTGGTTAGAATTATTGAAAGATTATGACATGAGTGTGTTATATCATCCGAGTAAGGCCAATGTTGTGGCAGAAGCTCTTAGTAGATTGTCTATGGGCAGTGTTGCTTATGTGGAGAATGATAAGGAAAAACTAGTTCTGGAAGTTCACCGGTTAGGTATATTGGATGTGAGATTGGTTGACTCAGCTGAGGGGAATGTTTGGGTTCAGAGTAGTTCAGAATCTTCCATAGTTTCTAAATTGAAAGAGAAACAGGATAGGGATTCTAGTTTGGTCAGTTAAAGACCAAAAGGTAGAGGTTTTATCCTACGGGGGATATGGTGTGTTGAGGTACTAGAGTAGATTGTGTTTGCTATATGTTAATGATTTGAGGCTGCGGATTATGGCAGAAATGCATGGTGCGCATTACTCCATTCATCCAGGAGCCACCAAGATGTACTGCGACTTGCAGGAAGTCTATTGGTGGAGTGGTATGAAGAAAGATATAGCTGAATTTATAGCTAAGTGTGCAACTTGTCAACAAGTTAAGGTAGAGCCCCAAAGACCTGGTGGCACTTTGCAAGAGTTTGGTATTCCCACTTGGAAGTGGGAAGAGGTGAATATGGACTTTGTGACTGAATTACCCCATTGTGTTGACATCATGATTAGATTTGGGTTATAGTAGACAGATTGACCAAATCAGCTTACTTTTTGCCAGTTTACACGTTCTACACAGCCGAGGATTATGAAAAACTGTATATCCGAGTGTTGGTCTGATTGCATAAAGTTCCATTGTCCATCATCTCAGATAGGGGTACTCAGTTTACCTCTAAGTTTTGGAAAGCCTTTTAGAAGGGTCTTGGTACCCAAGTTCATCTTAGTTCAGCTTTTTACCCGCAGACTGATGGTCGGGTAGAGGGACTATTTAGACCTTAGAGGATATGTTGAGAGAATGTGTTTTTGATTTCAAAGGCAGTTGGGATGACCACTTTCTGTTGATTGAGTTTTCCTATAACAACAGTTACCATTTTAGCATCCAGATGGCCCCGTTTAAAGCTCTATATGGGCGAAGATGTAGGTCACAAGTCGGTTGGTTTGAATTGGGTGAGGCTGCTTTGATTAGGCTAAATATGGTGTTTGAAGCCATAGAGAAAGTTTTGTTGATTTGAGAGAGATTAAAAGTAGCTCAGAGTCGTCAGAAATCTTACACAGACATAAGAAGGAGAGATCTTGAGTTTAAGGTTGATGATCTTGTTTATTTGAAGGTATCACCCATGAAGGGGGTAAAGAGATTTGAAAAAAATGGGAAACTTAGTCCCTAGTATGTAGGTCCCTATAGAATTTTGAGTTGTGTGAGGAAGGTAGCATATGAGCTTAAGCTACCCACACACTTGTCATCATTTTACCCAGTGTTCCATGTATCCTTATTGAAGAAGTGCATAAAAGATTCAATTGTTATAGTCCCTCTAAAAATCACAGATATTCATAATAGCCTCTCGTACGAAGAGCTTCCAGTAGAGATTCTTGATCACCAAATCCGTAGACTAAGGAACAAAGAAGTTTCCTTGGTCAAAGTTCTATGGTGAAATTAATCTGTTGAGGGTGCCACTTGGGAAGTAGAAACAGACATGCAAACAAAGTACCCTCATATCTTCTCCATAAACTAAAATTCAACCGAAGGTAACAGTCTTTCTTAACTCAGTTTGTTTCCAGTGTCAGTTTCAACCATATGGTTATCTTTATGTCAATTCATGCACTCACAGATTAGTTCAGTAGTTCATCATATTTTAGATTCAGTCATATAATTTTGGTTTCATTTGTGCATGCCAGTATATGTTCTCGGTTCTCCAGTATCTTCAGTTTAACTAGTCTCATTCGAGGACAAATATTCTTAAGAGGGATATATTGTAATACCTCGTATTCGTTATAGTTCAATTCAGCTCAAAAGAGGCACATTAGAGACTTAGGATCTATAATTTTAACTAAGGGTTGAAGACTTAGTCTCAGTTTTGGCCTCTAAATTTTGACGACTTTATTCTTGACTTTTCTGACCTTAAAATGTCAATTTTTAAGTTGTTTTATGATCAGGGTAGCCCATAGTACCTCCGACGTGAGTTTTGGATTTTTTGAAGAAGGATTGGGGCATATTTGGTTGCCAAAACAGAACCTCGATGCTATATCACCGCTCCACGTCAAGGTAGATGATGTGATGCATCGCTAATCGCGTCGCAGTGAGCGATGTATCGCGACACTAATTGCGTCGGTTCCTAGTTTTTATGTGTTAAATGACGGGTTATGGGGGGTATTTAAGTCATTTACCTTTACCCAAATCCGTCCAAAACAGACAATTATAGCCCCAAATAGCATAGACACTTCATTATTAATCTTTTTCTTCTCCAAGAACAAAACCTTAGCTCCAAGAATCAAGAACAATTCCATAACTCCTATTCTAAGAAAGCTTATAATCCAAAGTTCTGGGCTCAAGAACTTCAAGGAGAAGCTTTAAGAATACCATTAGAGAGTCAAAGTTTCAAGCTTTTACATTCAATTCATCAAGCAAGGTATGTGGGGTTATGAACAAGGATCCTCTTTCATCCTTGTACCTAAAACTAGTTTTTAAAGTTGAAATTACATGAATTTATATGATTTACAGTTTAGGGTTCGTACCCAATTATCATTATTTGAAGATGTTGATGTTACAAGTGATTAAATGTTGAATTACATCTCTACTTTTGCATGTTTATGCGTGTGAAGTAATTATATGTATTGAGAGTTGAATTTCACTATCTTGACTAGAATTATGCAAGGATTTCAAGATTTTGATTATTGAGCATGAATTTATGATAATTTGACATGAGTTTGATCATGGGTTTTAAGCCCTAAGTATGAGTATTGATATTTTAATAAGATGATGTTTTTAACCATCCCATGGCTAGCTTATATTCTGATTTTTTTCAGAAGAGATTTGATCTTTTGATCTTCAGTTAAGTTATGGAATCCACTTCACAGTTTTGATTTCAGTTTTGATTATAGTTTAAAGTAAATAGATCCATAACCGATTTTCATTGTAAACCCTTATGCTAGTTTTAAAGTGGATTTTCTACAAAATGAGAATATAGATTAAAGAGAGTAGTATTTAACACCGAGCGAAAAGTGTGGGTTTAGCGCATCCTACTTTCCCAGAACTATGAGCCAATGTAGGTATAGATACAGATTATTTCCATTTATATAGATGAAAGATATACATTGTGATCACTTATATTAGGTTATACTCCTTGGCAAGAGTATGACACCTCTTCCCAATGTGAGTTTTTCCATAAAGGACTACACGTTGGACACTATGATTACTCATATATTGTATGTCAGTTAGAAGAATATCCCTAATAGCAACACTTTACAAAATAGTTTTTAAAAGAATTCCCTATAGAATAGAGTAGTTGTAATAGAACAGAACAATAGAAAGGCTTTTAGAAATTAAATGTAAAGGCTCATGATTTTAATCAGCTATTGTTTTTCATAAGTCATTAGCTATGAGATTTCAATTTTTAGTTTACAGATACAAAGTTGAGTCCCTTTACACTTAGCTTAAATAATTTGAAAACGGACTTGACTTCGGTCCTACTTATTTCACTAGCAGAAAGAGTAAAAGTACAGTTTTCAGAACTAAATATTATGATTCACTAAATTTATGCAGTATATTTTTCTATTCATGGTTATGATTTCTTTCAGTTTTTCAAATATTCCAACTTATGTGAGTCATCTATATTTAGCATGCATATGTTATGAATTTTGATAACATTGAGATATTATTTCTACTTATGCATTCACCCCACATGCTCAGTACATTCCAAAAGTATTGATCTACATATATGCCTATATTCTACATTGTCTCATAACGTAGGTTCAGGTGCTCCATTCCAGCAGCGTGTTTGACTGTGAGCATCTCTATCTACATCCCAACAGTGGTGAGTCCTTATAGTTCGAGGAGCCAGTTATTTAGATTTCTAGCTTTCAAGTTAGTTTACTCAGTTATGTCAGATAGTTTGAGTCAGCTGGGGGTTTGTCCCAGCTACTCTCTAGTAGTAGTATTAGAGGCTTATCCGACTATTAGATACATTTCAGATTTCCAGTGTTAGTTCTTTGGATTTTCTTAGTTAAGTAATTTCAGACATTATATACAGATTAACTTAGTTCAGTTCAGAAAGTATTTCAGTATTTTCTCATACCGCATGCTTATATTACCTTATTTGAGTCATTAGAATGAGTAATAGGCTTTCCTAACTAGCTCAGGAATACTTGTAGTTCAGAGCTTCATGTAGCATCTCGGGACTTATTTTTGAGGCGTTACATCTTGTTGATGGTTTCTCTCCGTCTACTTTGTTAATAAAGGCATGTTCTCTTCCCTTATTGCTAGTTTCAATCAAAGGCATAGTTTTATACAATGTTTTTATGATTTGAATATTGTATGATTTTAGGTTTTAAGATATGATTTGGTGGTTTTGGTTATAAATGTTTGATTATGGTTTTCTACGTTTTAATTGTGATTTTATATACATTAATGGTGGTTTTGGATAATTAGTTGTATTGGAATGGGTCTTCGGTAATGGACTTTGGTTTTGGAAATACTATGCTTCCAATGTGTTTGAAAAAATGCCTTTAACAACGTTTTCACTATAATATTGGTTTTTCAATGGAACTTATGCATGGTTTAAATTTGGTAATGGAAACCTAAATGGTATGAATAGTTTAAATGATTTTAAATAGATTGGAAAGGCCTTGCTGGCCATGATTTTGGTTAATTGGAAAACATGAAGGGTGCATGAATCCCTTAAACCCCTTAAACCTACATATGGTTGGCTATGGACAAAACTTGCAAGTATAGTCGGTATAACGATACCACTACTAATGGCCTTGGTTAATAAATGGTTAATGGATTGGTTAGTTTCTTGGTAATGGTTTTAATTGGGCAATAATGATGGGGTATGTAGTAAAGCCGTGGAAGGTAGAGGTCCCGGAGGGACCAAAAATGGAAACTCATATTTTTCGATGTGAGGTTTGGTCTTGGTGACCGTGTGCATGATGTCACACTTTATATTTGGGGGATGCACTAGTCATCCCAGATTTTCTTCCCTGGTCGTGCGATGGAATAGGGATATAATTTCTCGTTGTTCCATCGTATTTTATTTTGGGATTAATCATATTTTATTTTGAAACTAATTTGGTTATGGCTGGGTTCATGGCCCTTGTTTCGGTATTTGTTTGGCTCGGTGGTTTGGTTGGTACAGTTTGGTGTGACGAGATGACTTGGTAGGGTTGGTCTAGAAATAGACCTATCCCAAAGTCAGTCTTTTTCCAGTTATGCTATCTTGCTATTTTTTTGGTACTCAGACGACTCAAGATATGCTAATGGCGGTTGGGTTGGGTAACAGGGGGTGGTCTCCGGTCTTGGTTAGACTTGGGATGCCTATTACAACAAGGCCCCCAGTCTGGTCATGTAAATAATTGTGAAAAAATACTGAATTTTTGAATGTTGATGTAGACAAAATGTCCTATTTTGAGTTGAGAGACTATATTAGAAAATTAGGATGTAGCACACTCTACACCTTTTGCATTAAACTACCTAACAGTGGAATTATGATAGATATTGATAATGATATGGATATTTTAGACATAATGTGTTCCTTGGAAGATTGGAATAATGCGGAGGTATTTATCAACCATTTGATTGATGATCCAACTGGAGCCCCATGTTATTACAAAATGGTAGTCATGGGGATATGGGGGAATCTAGTGCAACTTTAACACTACGCCTAACTTTAAGGCAAGTAAGGACCATTTAAATATGGAGGATCCTTTTACTTCTTTTTTAACCATACCTCCTTGCAATACCACACCTTATTTCACTGTTGTACATAGTGTTATTTCACCTTGTGATGCTGCAATTGATAATATAGATGTTGGTCCTACTGGACGTGATTTCTAAGAAGAAGAAGTAGAGAGTTTTGATTAGTCTACTGAGGATAGAGTCAGAAGCATAATTATTTAGAGATGATGATGAGGATGAGTATGGAAATAATGTATAAGAGGAGGTTCAGGAGTTAAGAGCTGGAAAAAAAAAGTTTCAAAGGAGAAAACAAAATAAAAAAGTACCATCTAACAATGTAGAGGTACCAGTAGGTGAAACATGACTAAATCTAGGTAATGAAACTAAAATAGGTAAAGTAAGTCATAAAGGAAGGCTTGGAGGTGATGAGACTTACTTTGAAAATTCTGATGAGGATAGTCTTAAATTAGATGAAGATAATATTATGTGGAAGATGAACATGATGTGGCTAAATTTGGTAGAGCAAGAACTGTTAAGTTTTTAGGACCATCATTACCATGCTTGAAGAAAGCAGAGTAAAGATAATGACAAAAATAGGCACTCTAAGGGAGTTCCTTAGTACTTGGATGTGTAATAACTCTCCAATGAGTTTAAAGGTTTTAGAGAAGACTATCAACAGATCTATGGATTATATCATTGAGTTTAATGGAGTAGATGGGTTTGAAGTGAAAGAAGGGCTTTGTCAACACAAAGTGGATATTGTCAAGAGGACTTATAGTTATAGGGAGTGGCAATTAAAAGGTATACCATGTGCACATGTTGTAGCTGCATTGTTATTCCATAAGTACCCTTTGTATGTATATATTGACAACTGCTATAGTAAGGAAACATACTTGAGGATTTATGCCAATATTCTTAAACTACTAACAAATATGGAAATATGTCTAGTTTCTTCAAACATTACTGTTGCACCACCTGAAATCATAAGAATGCCTAGTAGGCCTTCTAAGGTTAGGAGGAAGAAAGTTGGAGAGATAAAGAAATTAGGAAAATTACCTAGAACTAGACTAGCAATGACATATAGTATGTGTCATGTTAGAAGCCATAACAAAAGAGGGAGTCCTCAAAGTGTACCATCAGTAGAACCAAGTGCACTATCAGTAACAACACCTACTGATTCAGGCTGAAGAAGAGGCATAACAAAAATAATATTTACACTTGAATTTAGTATATTATAACATCTCTAATTTTTTATAACCTTCTTTTTATATGTAGAAAACTTTACCAAAAGCACCTAATGCACCTCCTTAAGAAAAAAGTAATGGTTCATGTGGGGAAAGAGGTAGACCAAAGGTAATATTACACTTTAATTTAGTACAAATTAGCTCAATAGTTTTTTATAACATTTTTTTATATGTATAGAAAACTCCATCAGAATCCATTAGTGCACATCCTCAAAGAAAAAAAGAAAGAGGGAAATAAAAAAGCAATATCAGTAGCACCTAGTGCACCTCTTCTACCTACAACACCTCCTACACCTACTATTTTTACAACATCCTTTTTTGTGCCTCCTGATTATTGTGTATCATCTTCAGTAGCTGGTACTACTAAGAAAGGAATGGGTAGTGGTAGAAAAAACACATCTCTATTTAAAAGGCCAAGAGTAATGGAAATGGGTGTGATTCAAGCTGAAAATGGCTTTAAAGTCCTGAATATAAGTTTCTTACTTTGTTATATATTGTGTAAATTATGAGTCTTTGGTATATCTTAATTCTTGAATTTTCTTATCCTTTAATGTGGCCTGGAATACCTAGCAGTAAAATCTACTCTATTGGTTAAGCAAAGGTAACAAAATCAGTTGATGTAATTGGTGACACTGGTTATACACCAAGTACTATCAGTAAATTAAAATGGAATGGCAAAGCAACAATCTCAATAAGAAAACTTTAAGAGCTTAAAGAGAAGAAAAGAAAGAAGAGGGTGGAAAGTAGTTCAAACAATCTAAGTCATAATAGAGTTTCTTCACAGTCAAAGATGCCATGAAAGTTTTAGTGATGTTGATATATTTTAAGTACTGTTCTAAGTTAGTCCAGTTGACATGAAAATAATTTTTATTTTGTATTTAGGAATGGTGATGGTGGACTGATTAGGGACTTACTTTTTTGGTTTTGTTTGTTGATGAATATTACCTTATTTTAGGCCTTATTAATGTGACTTTATTTTGTATATATATTTTTAAGCTGGAATGAATGATGATGTTGTGTTCAAATGGAGAAGGTGAGCATTCAGACTAGAGGGTTGTTCTAAAGACTCTTAAGAATCATCAGTTATTCATTAAGTTCAACAAGAATGAATTCTAGTTGTAATCAGTAACTTTACTTAGTCATATTATTTCCAGTGAATGTGACTCAGTTGTTCCTCAAAAGACCAAAGCTGTAAGAAACTAGCCTAGGCCCATCTCTCCATCAGATATCAGGAATTTTGTAGGTTTAGCCAATTACTATAGATGGTTTGCTGAAGGATTTTTCTCTATTTCCTATCTTATATCCATACTGACTCAGAAGTGGTTTGAGTCCTGCGAGAAGAGTTTTCAGGAGTTGAAGACTCGACTCACTCCTTCCCTAGTTTTGACTCTACCAGATGGTTTAGACGGTTTCATTGTTTATTGCAATGCTTTTAGAGTTGGTCTTAGTTGTGTGCTAATACAACAAGGCAAGGTTATAGCCTATACCTCTAGAAAGTTCAAACCCCATGAGAAGAACTACCCGACTCACGATCTTGAGTTGGCAACATATTTTCTTAAAGATTTGGATGCATTACCTTTATGGGGGTTACGTGGATGTATTTACTAATCGCAAGAGCCTTTAGTATATTTTCTCTCAGAAAGAGCTGAATTTTTATCGCAGAAGATGGTTGGAACTATTGAAATATTATGACATGAGTGTCTTGTATCACTCAGGTAAGGCTAATGTAGTGGCCGATGCCCTTGGTAGATTGTCTATGGGAAGTGTTGCCCATGTTGAGGATGATAAAAAGGAGTTAGTTCACAAGGTTCATCAGTTGTCTCGATTGGGAGTTCGGTTGGTTGATTTGGCTGAAGGTAGTATATGTGTTCAGAATGGTTCAAAATCTTCTTTAGTTGCTAAAGTGAAGGAGAAACAAGATACAGATCCTATTTTGCTTAAATTGAAGGAGGTAGTTCAGAATCAGAAAGTTGAGGTTTCTCCCAGGGGAGATAGTGTTCTTCGTTGTCAGGGCAGGTTATGTTTTCTAGATGTGGATGATTTGCGATAGCAAACACTAGCATAGGCTCACGCTTTTTGATATTCTATTATACAAGAGCCATTAAGATGTACCATGACTTGCAGAAAGTCTATTAATGGAATCGTATGAAGAGGGATATTGTAGAATTTATGGCTACGAGTTCTAATTGTCAGCATTCTAAGGTTGAGTACTAGAGACCTAGTGAGACACTTTAGGAATTCAGTATCCCCACTTGGAAGTGGGAAATGGTGAATATGCACTTCATCTCAGGGTTGCCCCATGTACGTTGTCAACATGATTCCATTTGGGTTATTATAGATTAAATGACTAATCCAACCTATTTCTTACTTATTAATACTTCATATTCAGTCGAGGATTATGCTAGAATTTACCTCAGGGAGTTAGTAAAGTTACATAGAGTCCTGTTGACCACTATATCAGATAAAGGTACCCAGTTTACCTCTTATTTTTGGAAGGCTTTTCAAAAAGGCATCGGTACCCAAGTTTATCTTAGTATAACCTTTCACCTGCAGACAGATGGTTAGAGAGGACCATTTAGACTTTAGAGGATATATTGAGGGTTTGTGCATTTGATTTCAAGGGTAGATGGGATGACCACTTGCCTTTGATTCAGTTTGCTGATAATAACAGTTATCACTCCAGTATCCAGATGGCCTCATTTGAGGATTTTTATGGCAGGAGATATGCATCTCCTATTGGTTGGTTCGAGGTTGGTGGGGCTACCTTAATAGGGCTAGATTCAGTGCCTGAGGTGACGGAGAAAGTTTAATTGATTAGAGAGAGATTGAAAATAGAATAGTGTCGTCAGAAATCCTATATATATGTGAGGAGGAGAGAGCTTGAATTTTATGTTAGGGATTTTGTTTACTTGAAAATTTTGCCCATGAAGGGGGTGAAGAGGTTTGGTAAGAAAGGAAAGATCAGTCCCCGCTATGTTGGCCCATATATAATTTTGAGCCATTTTGGTAAGGTAGCATATAAGTTGGATTTACCTGCAGATTTATCATCAGTGCATCTAGTTTGTCATGTCTCCTTGTTCAAGAAATGCATTGGTGATCCAACTTCAGTAGTTCCTTTAGAAAGTGTGGACATGGAAGATAGCCTCTCTTACGAGGAAGTCCAAGTTGAGATCCTTGACCGTCAGACTCGTAGGTTGAGAAATAACAAGGTCACCTTGGTAAAGTTTTATGGAGGAATCAGTACGTGGAGTAAGCTACTTGGGAAGCAGAGGCTGATGTGCGAGCCAAGTACCCCTATCTTTTCTTTTCAAACCCAGTTTCAGCTTGAGGTAATGGTTTCCTTAATAAATTAATTCTGCCATTTCTAACTCAGTTATCCATCCATCTTCATATCATAACATGCATTCATGAGTTCAGTTGAATACATGCATCAGTTACAGGCTCAGATGTTATGTCATGATTCAGGCCAAAAGTATTTGTTGCGTGATCTCAATTTTTCCCCTAGTTGCCCCGTTTAGACTGTTTCATTCGGGGACAAAT
Organism: Capsicum annuum; assembly: GCF_002878395.1. Classification (NCBI taxonomy): domain Eukaryota; kingdom Viridiplantae; phylum Streptophyta; class Magnoliopsida; order Solanales; family Solanaceae; genus Capsicum; species Capsicum annuum. The sequence continues at coordinate 59,644,997 of NC_061121.1, read as the reverse complement.
GATCCCAAGGGGGATATATTGTAATACCCCAAGTTTCCAAGATCTAGACCCATTAAAAGATAGGCCAATAAATTAGTTTCCCAATTCCACAAGTCTCACCTTAATCCGATGTCGTGGCAAAGAGTTATGAAAATTTCCCCAAGAGTTTGTCAGCTGCCAGTGACAATGACTTGGGTGATAAGTCATTACTAGTCGTAAAGAGTCATTACGTATGACTCATTGTTACTTTAGAAAAGATCTCAAACTTTAGCCCAGGGGTAACGATTATACCCTATGGCTGTTATCAGTGACAATGAGTCATTAAGTGGTCTCGTCACCTTAGAATAAAGGAACCGAAAATTGAGTCCCAGACTATGACTACTCCTAATGACTCATAGTCAGACCTTACGAGTCATTAGAAGGGGGGAGTCATTACGTTAGTAGTGAAGATCCCATACCTCAGAACCTTAGGTCATGACTTAGACTGCGACTCGTGACCAAATGGGACAAGTCGTATGGTGAGCCATGACGACTAGAACCAAAATTCCTGCACGTTATTAACAATGGCTCTTTGGTAATTCTACCCTTCTTCTAACCCAACCCACATTGTTTAAGACCCTAAAAGCATCAGTTATCGAGGATAAACATTACCCTAACCTCTCATAACTCAGAAATTTGTCAAACACATAGGAAAAGAATCAATTTCTTCTCCCAAAAGCCAAACTAGGGTTCATCCAAAGAAAATTCAAGTTCCCAAAAGGTTCTATAAAGGGCGTGCTTTAAGGTATGTGGGATTTCATCAATGGGTCCCTTCTACCCATTGAGTACCAAGAGCTTCCTAAATTTATAAGTACAAACCCTTTTCTACTTTTAATTGGGTTCCAAGTCAAATATGAGATTTATAAATTCTTTCTTAGTTGTTTTGGTTATGAACCATGAAAATATATTTCCCTATTGAAATTGTGTTTCCATAAGTTTGATAATTTCAATTGTCCATAACATGATCAGGTATTGAAATACTGAGTATTATTCATGATTTTCCATACCATGGTCAGTTTTATTCTTATCATGTTCCATTCCATTATTCTGTGCTAGTGGGTTATGAACACTTGAAACGTAGGAACTCATGCATATATCAGCTTACATGTTATTGAGTATTTCAAACTTGTACATGTATTGTTATTTTCAGAATACCATGGCTTGAGGATATCAGTTATCAGTTTATGTTTCAGTCTATACTTTAGTATCTTTCAGTTGGGAGTAGTGTTTGGCACTGAGTGAACACAGGGATGGTGGCTCACCGATCAGTTAAGCTTGAGAAAGTTGGTGGCAATCCATAAGTTCCAGAACTACGGCTCCACTATAGGTTATGAGGGGTCACCTATTAGTTTAGAATTAACACCCTTATCCTTCGGGACATCAGTTTAATAGATCCACGCCAACTGGTATTGGTACCCTTGGTAAGGTAGTAACACCCATCCAACTGGGGATACTAGTTGAACCCCAATTCAGATTGGGGTATGTCGGTTGTAGTTATCTCCCATAGTCTCCAGTCCAATTTTAATATTTATATATTCAGTTTATGTTTCAGCTCAGATGTGCAGGACCTTGTATTCAGTTATCTAGTTATTCATCTTATTCAGTACATGTTTATACTCAATATTGTATTCAGTTTATATGTTCATGCATTCATTCTCAGTTATTTCAATTGGCTTTCACATCCTGCATACTCAGTACATTTGAAGTACTGATCGCATACTCTCTTTTGTGCTATATAGTCTTATAATATAGGTTCGGACGCTCAGTTACCAGATTATGCCTAGTCAGTTTCCATGCCACTCAACATCAGTTGTGGTGAGTCCTCATCCTTCGAGGATGGGTTATCAGATGTCATTTTTAGTATTTTATTTTATTTTGGTCAGTTGGAGTTAGTTGGGGGTTTGTCCCATCAACTCCCTATGTTTTAGAGGCTTTTAGATAGTCAAACGTGTTTTTAATTTTATTAGATATCCAGACATGATTGATGTTATTGCTTATTAGTAAATTTTCTAATTCAGCTTTCACCTAGTATTTTGTTGATCTCTTTAGTGTTCATATCAGTTATTATTCCATCAGTCATTTTTTACTCTAGTCACTGTGTTACAGCTAGGGGTAGTCTCGGGTCGTGACACCTACCCATTCGTCCTTAAGTCATGTTACATAAGATGACTCATATTGTCATACTATCTATTTTCTTATTGGGTACACCAACTCTTATTTTGTTTAATTTACTATTTTTATTCAAAGGTTGTCTAGCATTTAAACATCAACTCAATTGAAAATCTGCAATGTGATAAATATGCTCGATATCTAGAAAGATTCCACCCTTTTTTTCTCCTCATCCAAGGAAAAACACTGTTGGACTATATCTCTTTATCCTCTCCTTACTCTAACACACACTCACTAGTTTTCTTTAGCACGTACCACTATTGAAAGTGAGTTAGTCGATTAGATAGACACTAATAAAAGCTTCACGACTTAGAAAAAAGGTTGGATGAGAAATTGTATTTTAAAGGTATCCATGACTTGAGGTATGAGAAATTGTGTATACATCCAAGGGTTGATTTACCTCTGGGATACAAAGTTCTAAAGTTCAACATGTTTGATGGGCATAGAGACTTGATCACCTATCTCAAGGACTATTGCGTCAGACTAGTAGGCATATGACATGATGAGGCTCTTCTAATAAGATTGTTTATTCAATGTATGTCTGGATGGCGCTCACCTTTTTCACCAGATAAGACTTTAAAAAATAGCATACATGGGAAGACATGGCTCAAGATTTCATGGGACATACATTTAACATCAATATTTGTCTAACAATGTGGTATTTGCTCAAGATAAAGAGAATGAACCATAAATCGATTGAGGAATATGTTATACGATGGAAGTTAGAATCTTCTAAGATACATCCTTCTATACCTGAAGAGTAGTTGGTCTAAACTTTTATCAGGTATCTAGATGGAATATACTTTCAAAAATTCTTCTTCTTAGGTAGTCACAGTTTTGAGAGTTTGATTTTAATTAGAAAAAGGTTAAAATATGGCATGAACTGGAAGGATTATTGATGTTTCTGCAATGCCAACCACTTTTCAAACACCAAAGAGTCCATCTAATAAAAGAAAAGATGATTCATCACCCTCCATACCTCAAACACAATGCTACAAGAATAAAGAAAAGTCACATGCTGTTTTTGGTTCCCGTGATAAGCAATTTGAACCTTATGACTCACAAGATTCTCAAAGCAAGGCTTATCAGATTAACTCTATCTTTCCAACAAGGTTCTCAAAATGAGGCTTCTCGTACACAATTCCACTTGTACTATGGATCTTACATAGTACAAAGTGTTTTTCATCAATCGAAGAGAATGAGGCCTTGTATCTTTACTCCTTTGACTGAAGCCTTGGCAAATAGTTTTGAAAGACTGAGGTCTTAAGGTATTGTGCAAGAGAGCAAAGGATGGATTCATGTGTATCCACCCCGTAACTTTGATCCATCTAAAATTGTGTTTATCACTCGAATATTTAAGGAGCTGATATTAAGGAACATTTGACACTAAGGTACACGACCCAAAATCTGATCGATAAGAAAAGGATAAAAGTGCAGCGAGGATCAATAAGCAACATATATGATCCCATCACTTTGGGTAAAAAAAAATTTCAAGGTGATCCAACAAAAATATTTCTAAGACATTCGCGAAAGAAACAGAAAATACATCATATGAACTGAGAAGTACAGACTGTTATCGCCACAAGCAATAACACTTTCTTATTTCATCATCTACCTCTCTTTGTACTCATGAACTATGCTTGACCTGACTTCTATTTGGATACGTAGGCAGCCCACTTTGGGTCGGGTCTTAATCTAATAAAAATTTTCTTTCCCCTCTATATCTAATTTAAAAACTATTCTCAAATTCCTACACCTCTAAAAATATTAGGCTAATAAGCCTGACTCTCGAGCATATAAAAATAGATTCAAATTGAGATCACAATATTCAAATATAGGACAACCATGCTTCTTGAACTAATATTCTCTTTGAGTGAAACAGGAATATAGACTCCAAAAGTGAAAATTGGGCAGAATTTTTTTATATTCCTAAATAGAGAAAGAAATTTTTGAGAATTCCTAAAAAATTTCACCATGGTTGAGTGAAAGTCCCAAGCCTCCATGATAGAAAAACAATGAAAAGGAGTCAAACCAAGAAAACACATAAAACAACATTACGTTTTGATTGATGGTTTTTCTTTGAGTGCACATAACAGGTATAGATGCAGCAACAACCTTACGGTATCATTAAGGAAGCCCAAACTACATCTTTAATAGGGGAAATGAGCTAAGTTATTCTATATTTTAAGTCTTACTACATCAAAATTAACATTACATTGTATTAGTAATTATATATTAAATTCAACATTGGTTCCTTATAGAACCTTAAAACGATAGTCGACATTGGGTTCTGTTTCACACCAAATCTTAAAATGACACTTGACATTGGGTTCTTTGTAGAACCTTAGAATGACATTCGGTTCCTACCAAATCCTAAAACGACACTTGACATTGGGTTCCTAAAAGAACCTTAAAATAATATTCGACATTGGGTTCCTTATTAAACCGTAGAATGACATTTGACATTTGGGTTCCTAATCGAACCTTAAAACGACACTTGACATTGGGTTCCTTACAAACCTTAAAATGAAATTTAACATTGGGTTCCTCACCGAACATTAAAATGCTATGCGACGTCAGGTTCCTCACAGAACCTTAAAATGACATATGACATTGGATTCCTCACCGAATCTTAAAATGACATTCGATATCGTATTTCTAACCGAACCTTAAAATGACAGTTGACATTGGGTTCCTCAACAAACTTTAAAATTACATTTGACATTGGGATCCTCACCGAACCTTAAAATAACATTTCACATTAGGTTCCTAACCGAACCTTAAAATGACACTCAACACTGATTCCTGACCGAACCTTAAAATAACATTCGACATTGGATTCTTTGTAGAACATTAACACAATATTGGGTTCCTTGTAGAACCTTAACACGACATTGGGTTTCTTGCCAAACATTATTTGAGCTACTGTTGAATTTTTGACAGATAAGAGCTATTAAACAATTATCTCTCTCCTACTTTCAAAATATTCTTCTTTACCCCTTTGTTTCTTTACATGTCCTAAATCATATCCACATCCACATTTCAAAACTACTCACACTCTAATCTTGTTTATTTGTACTATCATTAATCAAATTCTACATTCGTCAATTCTTTTTAGGAATATCATTCGTTTCTAAATCTAGAATTACACACGACCTGATTCTCATAAATTTAGAGATATGTAGATGACTTAAAATTGAAGTTTTAGCCTTACTATTTTTAAAATCACTTCCTGTTACTTCAATTCCAACAAACCTTTTTCTCGATCAGATAAAATTGGCTACAATGTCAACTTTCGTTGCTCGACAATTCTTTTATCATTCTCAAGCAACGAAGGAGCAGCTGTTGACATCCAATTTTGACCTTTCAATGCTCCTCTTAGGCTGTTATTTTACCAAAATTATTAATTTTAAATATTAATATTTTTTATATATCATTTTAGTAGCAAATAAACCTTGACATGTCACATTCATGATATGAATATATAAAATTTATTTTATTACTTTTATATTATTATTTTATATATTATATATAATTTATTAATTTAAATATAATATTTTTACATAATTTATTAAATTATTTGCGCAGATATGCGCACTCATAATTTACAAATATTGTTTAGTGCTATTATTATCATTATCGTTACTATCATTACTGTTATTACTATTACTACTATTATTTTTATATCATTTCTTGAAATTTGTACCTAATATTTTTCAAATTTATCAATGATTATTTTATATAATATTTTACGTAAAATTAGTTTTACATGCATAGTCTATAGCAACTTCTTAGTATTTTTCTCACTATTATTATAGGTTTATTATTATTTATTAAATAGCAGCCTAAGTCAATTTTTTTTTGCCCAATTTCTATCCTAATTTCTACTCAAGATACGTCAATTTTAGCCAAAATTAACCCCAATTTGACTGAAATTGAAATTTTCAATTCAATTTTGTCAAACCCAATTAACCCGAGCGGACCAGTATCCAACTTCTCTCAAGGATTAATCCTAGTCATCCATCTTTCTTAAGTGATAGACGACTAAGATTGAATATCCATTTTTCTTCCCTTTTAAATCATAAAAATACCAAATCCTAAACAAAAATTGACCGTCCCCTTCTCACCCAAGATCGTCGCTTCTCCTCTCTCTCCAAACCAACCAAACAAACAAAACCCATCCCCACCGGTGAAATACGCCATCACCATCACTTCCAGTGAGGATCCTCTCAACAGCCCTGACGGTGAACTTTCCCTTACCACTGAAATCGTCCAGTCCTGCCGTCCACCATATCTCTCTTCTGCCGCACCTCGATATAGTTGATCACCGATGGTCATGATTCAAACTCAAGCACAACGTTTGTTTTATCTCCAGAGGCCACCACCGGCGAGCCCACATCGATAAGCCTCTTTCTAGCCACCGGCGAACCACTCTAGCGCCTCATTATTTCCTATTCTCCTCTCTATGTGCTGCCTTCCACCGTTGAATTACGAAACCAATAAGGCCACTTCTTCTGCAGCAAATACTAGTCGATTTTGCCACAGTCCCAGGCCAAGTTTTGCTGAAAAATTGTGAAATTCATCATGGGTTCATAGAATTTGTCTCAAGTTTGTGTTTTTATTTTAATTTATTTTCTAAACTTACTATTATCATCGTCTTCTACTCCTTTTTCTTTTGGATAGATTATTAGATTTGAAATAGATGACATTTGGCTATATTTTTTTACTTGATTTGTTAATTGTGTTGATTTACACTGTTTAATTGACATAGGTGAAAAATCCTTAATTCTATCAACTTTGGTCCATCTTAATTCTCCATGTCTAAGTACTAATTATATTCAGTTTTTAAAAATTCTTGAGTAAAGTTGTTGTTTTATGATTGACGTTGCTACTACTGATTTCACTTATTAGGATGAAATTATAATTTTTCTACTTTCCGTGCTCAATTTGATTCTGAAAAGACTAGTATGCTAAATATTGTAGCCTGAGGTCTTTTTAATTAGCCTCAAATCATGTGACAACTTAGTATTTATATATATTTGGTAGGATTTGACTGATTTCACGCTCATTTTTTCTTTAGAGAAATCTTTATGACTCTCACCTTCTTTTATTTGTTACCTTTTTAATGTATGATAGAATAATTACATGCTAATTTATATTAAAGTTGGCTTTGATTTACATGTTATACCAGTCAATCAAGGAAATAGGGTCATATCCTCACATTGTCGATTGAGTTCCTTTTCTTAATTCTTGATTGACTAATTTTCACTCTGTTATTTAAATTGAGACAAATTTATTTATTGATTAATTATGGTAAGCTATGATCTATTCTTAATATGATTGATCTCTTTAAAGGAAAGACTGAGTATTATTGATGATACTCTTCCTCTTTTAATTCCCAGACTTATTCCCTTCCCTTAACCAATTGATTTTTCAATTCACTTAATAAAAATGTGCCTCTCCTCTACTATTTTACTAGACATCATTGATATCCCCCCCCCCCCCCCCACCCTCTCTCACAACTTAATAGCGTAAACTCTTAAATACACACATACATATACATACACACACATGTACATATATACATACATATATATATATATAATTGGGGGTTGACTGACTTCTAATATCAATTGATTTTGTTCAAGATCGGGGTCTGCTTTTTCATTCTTTCTCGCTTCGACTTCCTGTCTTTGTTTTCACTTCTAAGAGGTATATTTTTTTCATGAATAATTTAAGTATAGAGCGTCACAATTTTTCGCTTAGGGCTTTAATCAATACATGTGCTTGATGTGGTGCGTATAATCTGTTATATTTTTTCTCTTGTCTATGTTGGCATGGTTCAAATATTGCAATGTGTGTGACGTGCTTTTAGAGTAAATATCCAATTGGTTGCAAAAACATGCTTATAAGGCTAATATATATTAAAAAGACTTCTTTTGATGAATTCTGCTAGTTATCTCTTTTATGCATTTTATGTTAATATGTTCTTAGCAGGAAGTTAATTTATTCGGGGGTTTGAAGAGTCGTCTGGGAAAGTGAGGGCTTCGTTACCAATTCCACTGCTCATATGTTGATGTCTATTTCTTTTTATTATTTTGGTCTATAATAATTCATTGTAGAAACATTTGATATATATAGTGGAAGTTATGGGGACTGTTTATGGGGAATTGAGAAATTACTTGCTATGTGCCTTATTTCTAATCCTTAATTCTCGACTTTTTACTCTTTTTATTTATGCAAATATATTTTAAAAATGCAACATCTATTGTTTAATTCTTTTTCGTCAAAATCATTGTTCAATTTCTTTTCTACAACTTGAATTGAATTTTTTTTAAAATTATTAATTACATAAATACTATCTCCTAACCTATAGTTGACGTAAAAGTAAAAGAAATTATGAGTTCCTTTTCTCATATTTTTAAACTAAGCAGATGCGTCCCTGGAAGTATCGCTTACCAAAGTTTTAAAAAATGGAGATGCCTGCATCTATATATAAATGTTATTATGTGTTTATATCTTAAAACTCAAAATTTTTAATTGTCTTAAAAAAATTATAATATATTACTATTTTATAACTTAAGACCGATCTCAAATAAAAAATGTTGCTAAGGATGAATGAGTGTGATTATTAATATCATGACATCATTCCTATAAAGCAACAGATATTTTGTTTTTCTAAAAAAACAAAAACTCTCTTAATTTATTTAAATCTTGAAAATTGTTACTCTATTAAAATAAGTTATTTATTGTATTATTTTTATTTCTTTTTTTGTTTGGGACGGTTTAGTTTAATTTAGGAAAAAATGTGCGAAAAATATCTTTACTTAGGAGAAATTTGCAGTTACGCATCCTGAACTTTGCCGGGGTCCTATGACCCCTCTAGACTATTTTTTACCGTATTTAACTATCACATTTTTTTTTTTATATTTTTTTCTTACATGCTCAATGTTACTGAAATACATGCAGTGATCCAAGTGCCAAATATATGTTAGTTAAATATGATAAAAAATAGTCTGGGGGATTATAGAATTCCCGCAAAGTTCAGGATGCATAACTGCAAATTTCATCAAAGTATAGGTATTTTTTGCAGCTTTTTCCCTTTAATTTAAGTTATTAGTTAGCCGATTTCTCTACATATTCATCTCAATTCTCCCTTCTAGCTTATCTGATATCCTTCATATTTTTTATTTAGTTTTTATGTCTTTACTTTAATTAACTGGTTTGCATGCTTAACTACTCTATCACCTAGTTTCATATTAATTAGGTCAAATGGGATGTTCGCCAAAGTTATTTGTTTGTTAAAAAATAATTTTATCACTTAATTGTTTGAATAATGTTAAGTACAATCAAGTCTCGTTTTCATTTCTTTAAACTATAATAATTAAATTTGCATGTTAACTTGTTTTATTACCTAGATTAGTATTAATTAAATAAAAATATATTTTTGCCTAATTTATTTATTTATTTTTAAATATGAATTTTTCATGAACAATCACCTAGATATTTAAACTTATGTTAGTTAAGATTTAATCAAGTTTACATGAACCATGTTTAATTGTTCATTTTATATTTATTTTGACAGTTAGTTTGCTTGCTTATTTTTATTTTCAACATAGATATTTATTTGGCTTATAACATAATTATTTTTCTTGATTAATATAATTGACCTTTGCTTATCACATAGAATTTCATGTAACATACAAATTCGGTCAGGACCCATATTTGTGAACCTCGAAAGGTGCTTAACACCTTTATTTTGAGGTAACTTGAATCCTTACCCAATTTATGATGATGTACACTAATTAAATAAGTTTGTAATAGAATGATGCCCTAACACACCTTAATTCGTTAGGTGGTGACTCTTAACTCCTAAACCAACCCTGAAAAGAGTTGCCATATCGAATTTCACTTTTTACGAGAAAAATGAGGTGCCATAACAAATCTGCCAAGGGACCAGAGAAAGAACCAGATGCCCACACCAGGCCAATTTCAGAAGGAACAAGGTAAACAAGTTGTAACTATTCCTCATGTGGGTCTTATTTCATAAGGACCAGGTCCATTGGTCATTGAACTTCTAAAGTCAATAATAAAGTTGTTAGCTGTACTTTTCCTTTAGGAAAGTTGATGCATAACAATAGAGAGGCAACAACTTTCTAATATCGACCAATGAGAAACTTTCTTGGTTTTTCTTCCTATTTGCTTCATGTATAGTTTATTATGTTGGAGGAAAACCTAGCCTTTGCAATCACAAAAAAAAAATCATTTCTCAAAGCACAAGGTATCATTCAAAGAACATTGTTCCTTTCAACAAAAGGACCTAGTGAAATTGTTGCATTCGTCTTTGTTGTTTTATTGAGTTTTGTGTCTTTTGTCCTTACATTATAAATCTACTCCTGAATTATAAAATATAGTAGATATTTTGCTTGTCTAAATAATTAGGCTAGTCGCATTAACTAGAGTTAGTGAGTAAAATCATCAATTATTAATCAAGTTTGTTTTTACCATTACTTGGTGTTTCTCTTAGGTAGAGTTACCTAGGAGTGTGAACTAGAGTTAGTTGATTTGTTGTGTGTAGTAGAGTTGTTGTACAAGTCTGGATAGAGTTACCTAGAAGTGTTGACTAGAGTTAGTTGACGTGTGGATGCGATAGAGTTATTGCATTAGTCTTGTAATAGAGTTACCACAAGAAGTTAGGATTAAGAGTTTAATCCTTGTTTTACTGGAGTCTGTAATCACGTTATTGCTTGAAGTTAGTGAAGTTATTAGGAAATCCTACGTGGTAGGTCATAGTTTTTTCCTTCCTTGAGCAAGGAGGTTTCCATATAAATATCTTGTGTTCTCTATTTTTAGTTCTTTATATTTGTTCTTCAGTTTTTATTTTATCATAGAACCTAGTGCGAAACCAGGTTCTCATTATTGTGGTGAACTCATACTGAACCTTTTTAGTTATTAGTTGAAGAAATTGGTAAGGGAATTAGTCCCTTGAATAATTGTGGACTTGTATAAGCCAACTACTAGTATCAGAGTGAATTCCTCCTAAAGGGTTAACTCCTAGGAGGAATCCTGCTAAAATGGCTGCTCCACTAAATCCTGGAGAAGAGGTAAGCCTTAATGATGTCAAAGGAAATCTTAAAAGCTATTCTCAGAAAGAGTTAAGGTCTTTTCCCAATGTCTTAATTGATCATGAATTTAGTAGTGAGAATAAGTCTCTGAATGATAATCTTATTGAAATAGATGTGGAAAAAATTGTTGTGTCTAACAAAATTCTTTAATTGGAAGAAAAGATTATTATTCTGTCTTCTGAAAATGATATTTTTAGTGAAAATTTAAAGGTTTTTACTCTCAATGGTCCAAAGGGAAAAGAAAAAGGTAGAAAGCTAGAATATGAACTTGAAGAAAAGTTGAACATATACAAGCTGGACCTTGATGCCTCCCTTGACCAAAAACAAGAAACTAGAGAGGGACCTGGTCCAGCCAAAGGAAGACCTTGAGAAGTCTCTTAAATGGAAATATTCCTCATAAGATATGGATAGCTCAGAAAATGAGAGACTCACTGGTGATGAATGTCAAGGTTGGCTGAAAAAGGAAGACAAGAAGAAGAACGCTTCTTTTGACTTCAATAGAAGAATTTCATCAGATTTAACAAAATAGCTTTACAAGCATTATGGCGATAATAACCACCAAAAGGATTGAAGAGTAGCAAAAAGGCATGGTAAGAGAAAACATCAGAAATACAAGGAATCAAAGGCAAAAAATAAGGTACCTGGTCTTATTTATAAAAAGGTCAAGTTGCATATTTGACAAAGAAAAGTCGATTCTTCCTTTGTCTCCTCTTTGAAAGCCCAAGTTGAAATAGGTTCTCAAATCCAGCATATGAATTACCTAGAAGGGAGGAGTGTGAGAAGGAAACAAAAAGATGTTCATTAACAGTGGTTGCTAAAAACATATGAATGGAATAACAAAATATTTTCTCTCACTTAAGGCATTTCAAGGGGGATATGTCTCCTTTTGAAATGGAAACAAGTGAATCCTTCTGGATATTACAATAACCAGGTTCATAAAAAAAGTGTCCATGAAATTATTGATGAATCTGGTGAATTGAGCAAAGAAGAGAGTGAAACACCCCAGATTATGGTCCCTGAAAATTTCTGAGTTTTAAAATCACTGCCAAGACTATGACTCACCTTACGAGTCGTAGGTTGTCGTTATGGATCTTAAGGACCCAATCATAGTCAGACCAGTATATTAGCCTAATTTTTCTGTTATGACTATAACTAGGGGTTACGATTCAGAAAGACTCCATGCGAGTGTATAGTCTCCTTCATAGCCAAACCAGTGTGTGCCTCAAGTGTTTCTTGCCTAGTTACGACTAGGACTCTATGAGTTGTAGGGTCTTTTAATGAGTCATATGGTGTGAATAGTAGGGTCACCAGAGAAGGTTCCTTTAAGTACTTTTCTTCAAGTACTGTCTTGACTATGACTCATGGTGATGAGTCGTGATGTGTCCTTACGATTCCTATGGTGACCTGTAGTCACTGGCGATAATTTTTCAGCTTTTTAATTAAGGGCACTTTGGATATTTTTCCTTTTCCCCAATCATGACCTACGACTTAAGAACCATTGGGGTATCATTATTATTATAAAACAAATCAAAATAACTTCTAGAATACTCTCTAATCTTCAAGGTCAAGAGCACTTAGGTTTCCAAGAAGTTGATCAATTAGGGCTCTCAAGGGTGATTTCTGTCCACAGTTATGATATTCTTAGGTATGTTACTCTTCCCCAAGTTTTATTTTATGAAAAATATGTGTTTTAAATAGTTTAATTAGATGGATTTGAATGTGGGTTTAGAAAAGGTTGAGTGTTTTGAAATGGTTGATCCTTGAATTATTTTTCCATGGTTTTTATGAGTTATTCATGCTTTAGAACTAATGTTTTGAACTAATGGGGTGTATGGGTATGGTAATTGGAATAGGGGATAAGGTAATCTCCCAAATTGATGTTTTGAACTTAAAATTGGTTTGAATAATTATGTTCCCTCAACCCACTTGTGTAAATGGCTCGATTTGACTTCCTCACTTATACTAGTGCATTGCATAATTGGCTAAACAATAAATATAGATTTTGAGGCCTTAATGGCTATGTTTTGATTTAATAAAGATAAATTCCTCCAATTTGATTTAATGAACAAAAAGGGTCGAGGCATTCCCCAAAGTTAATGTTATTGTTATGGCATAAAGTTAAGCTTGCAAGTGTAAGGGTATGATGATACCCATGGTGTGACTTAACAATTAATCCTTTGGTTAATGAATGGGTTATGTGAAACTAGTTTTAAATTAGGTTTATGAGGGTTATGTAGCTAAGCCTTGAAGGTGTGGGTCTTAAATGACTTGTATTGGAAACTTATGTTTGTAGACGTGAGGGTTGGTATTGATGACCATATGCATAGCTCACACTACTGATATATATTTGTATCTTGGATTGACGTGGGGTTGGGGCATTCCTTGGTCTTCCTTGATACCTCTGATTTGTACAACTAACACGCACTGAGGCCCTTTCACCAGGGGAAGTTGAACCCATATAGCTCGTGGGTGACTATTTATGACGGTTGAGCTATATAGTCTAGGATAAAGTTTTACTTCAGGCTATTCCTTGTTCCCTTTCCCAGCATGATATGTATGTATATATATATAATTATGCACGTTGGCTTTTAGTGATTTGTTCGAAATCTGGATAATGACATCATTTTATCCTTTATCCCCGAGTTACATGATAGTGCACAACCCACTAACCATCTTCGCACGCTGTATCCCCATGCGATGCAGGATCTGAAGGCAATTATATTTTTCCCACATAGTATTAGGTGGATCAACTCGGTTAGTCAGTTGTTTGCGGTAAAGTGGTGAGCTTCCATTCTCTGAAAGACTTGATCATTTCATCATTTTCTTTCATAACATAGAATTTTAGAATTTGCATTAACATTGTAATTATCATTACCAGAGTCGAGGCCATGTCCTAACGTTGGTTGTTTTCAGATTAGTAGAGGCTTTGTGGATATTACTGTGGATAGGGTATTGTTGTTGACACTCTTAGATGTCTTTGGGCTTACTAATTTCTATCTTGTTATATGTTCGAAATTCAACCGGTGCTAGGTGTGTCATGTCCTATTTGGATAGACAAAGGGGGTGGTCTCCAGTCCTCGGTGGGCTTGAGATACCCGTCACGGCCAGGCCCTGGTTCGGGTCATTATTGAGAGCTTTGATGATGTTGATCTAAAAGAATTACTACAGATTCAAAGAAGATATACTAATAATGGAAGCCCTATTTATCCAACTAAAATGAGAGTTGAAGTAGAGCAAAAAATTGCTATCTAGGAACCAGGTTCAAATTAAGGTTCCCTATAGAAGGAAAATTAACAAAATAATTCGAATGTCCCTCTCATTAGATAGCAGTAGAAAATCAATTGACATAGGAACCCGGTACCAGTCAATCTCAGTCTGTCATAAAAAGCTGATCTCAAGTACCTGGTCTGTGAGTTGTTTATGCTAAAGTTTGCAGACGATTGGCCTTATGACTTGAAAAGAATCATTTATAGTTTGGACAGATTAAAATTGAATTGACTCCTGATAGCACTTGGATATCTCCTAATTGGCTAGAAAATTGATAATAAGTATGTAGGTGAATTCCATCCAAGATAAAAGTAGCAAGGCTTACAGAAGCTATAACAAAAATACTTTTTTATATTGAAGAAAGTGTTCAAGTTATCCTCGCTGAATTAGTATACCTAACCAACTTGAAGGATAAAGATGATGTTGAGATACAAGAGCTTCTACAAATTCAGAAAGATAGTTTGGTAAGTAAGATAATGTAGATCAAGTCAAGAAAGATGATGAAAATGATATGACCTAAGAGATTGAAGTACCAGGTCCTCAGCAGGATACTTCAGGGACTGATGATTCTCAGCCTTTCACATCTAAGATCAAGTTGTCGAGGGACCTGGTATTAGTCAGCCATAGTCCATCACTAAGGGGTCAAAATGAAAGCACAAGTCATTATATCTACTTAACAACCTTATTTATCCTCTAAATTCCAAGATGTAAACTAGGAAGAACCCTATCAATTTAAGTAATGTAAGGTATGGCACTTTGTCCCAAGACCAACTAACAAAACCATTATAAGGACCAAGTGGGTGTACAGAAACAAATATAATGAAACTGGAAAAGGCCATAATGGTTTGAAGCAAGCTTCTAGAGCATAGGAAGAACTTGTTGATTGTATGGGTCTACAAAAATGATATTATTTTTTAGCAACGTCATACTCACTATGTGAAGAATTTTCCACGATTATAGAAGTGAGTTTAAAATATGTATAATAGGTGAATTGAACATTTTTTTGGGGTTGAAAATTAAGCAGACTACTAGTATCACAATGGTCAGTCAACAAAAATCTCTCATATAGCTCATAGGTACAAGCTCAAAAATGGATATTGATGAACCTGGTCCTCTAGTGAATAAAATCATGTACAAAGGAATCACTGGATATCTGCTTTACTTGAAAACTAGCAAACCTGAAATTATTTTCAGCATAGGAATGCGTGTGAAATTTCAAGCATGTCCAAAGGAATCATATCTAAAGGCTGCTAAGAGGATTTTGAGATATTTGAAAGAAAATGGATACCTAGTCCTATTTTATCCATTTGGTAATACTTTTGACTAAAATTGGCTTTGCTGGTGCAGATTATGTATAAAGATAAGTATTTAGCAGTTGCTCCATTGCTCCAGTATGGTTAAAAATCTAATGCATCATAATATGACCAAGCACATTGATGTGAAACATCACTTCTTGAGGGATAATATAGAGATGGGGACCATCTATATACAGTTCTATACGACTGAAGATCAAGTGACTAATATCCTTACTAAAACTGTTAACAATGACCAATTTGACAAGAACAGGCTGAAGCTAGGGATAATCAAGCTAAATTTAGTTGCTCGTGTTGATCTTATCTCTCCCTAAATGGATATGATTAGGGAATAAGTATCCTTATGATAATTTGTTCATTACGTCTAATATAGTTTCATACCTTTTATAGGTATAAACAAATGGTGAACAAGTTCAATTAGGGAGGCAGATAAAGCAGGCTAAAGCCAAATATCTTTCAAAAATTTACCAGAGGGAATAAGTCTCTCCTTAGAGGTTAGTATTATAGATGTTTCATTTTGAAAATGCATTGAAAACTGATAAAAAATTCCACATGTTTCTTCCCATTTATTTATCCTTTCTTGTTTCTGTCAGTTCCCGTGATCTATTATCTGTCTCCCTTTCTTTTGTACTCTTTGCTCCTTCTATTATCATCTACTCTACAATGTCTCAACTGTAATCCCCATCTATACAACTCTTAGCGAGTAAATTCCTTTATTACCCTATTCATCAACAAAACTCACATAAATTTTCAAAATCCTTGATAGAAACTACTATCTCCACTATATTTATTCATGAAAAGGCTATATTATCCATCTTTATTACCCTAGAAAAGGACCATATTCCTTCATCTCTCAACTCAAAAATGACTCCTAAAGTTTTTGATGCATTGCTTTCCTCCGCATCAAAGGCTCTTAAATCACTTCTAAAAATAGGTCAAAACTCTCAACCTGGACCTGCCCAAACAAAAGTCACAAAAGAAATTTCTAAGGGACCAGGTACCAATAAACTCTCTGACTCTCCACCAGATGATGAGCACATGTTTGATGGTGATTTTCCAAAAGAAATAGGAAATCTTTCAAATATTCTTGCAACAGAGTAGATTGGGTTGATGACCAAGATGAAGAACTTTGGACATTTAAAGGGGTTGACAAAAAGGTTCGAAATAAAAAAAAGGTTGATGTTGTAGGAGAGGTAATAAGGACGTATAGGACTTGAGAAATAGGGCAGAATTTCACGGGAGATGTTATGAGAGAAAGGTTGTTAGCGTAAAAGATGAAAGGAGAATAATAAGAGAATTGGTTTAGATGTTGCCATTACAACGACATAGAGAAGGGTAAGTGTTAGTTCTATCAAAATCATCATGATATCAATGAGTAAACCCAAGAGTATCTCTAAGGAGAAGACCATTGCAGTAAAGAGAAAGATAGTTGATTATCCAAAGGGACTAGGTACTGCGTCGAGAACAAAAATTCAAAAAGTTGCCAAGGTTCTAACATGGGAAGATCGAATCAAAATTCTAAGTAAGTAGTACGTCCTTAAGGGTAGATTACTTGATCTTGAGATTTAGATCTTCCTGGGATAAATTAACTGGTTGAAATTGTTAAATTCAAAGAATGGATTTATCTTTATAATTTACCTTTTGCTAAAGTTCATGAAATAAAGGTGTTAAGACTTTTAATATAGTACATTGCTTTCTGAGGGTGGTTTGAGTCTATCAACAACTGTGTGTGGGATAGAGATTCATCTTGATAAGACAATACTTAATCATATTCTAGATATGCCTAAGGAGTGGATCAAGTTTCTGATGAATTTGACAGCCACTCCTAAGTTTGTGACATACATTAGATGATTGGATAGCTTAACTAGTGTTGGGATTCTCAAGAAGTCTCAAAATGAGAGTTTTAGTTACTCCTTGAGTTTGTCAACAAAGTTTTGTTACCTCGTATTGAAAAGCAAACTATTGCTTCTAGAACGAACCTATTCCTCATGGAGTCATTGTGCAAGTTTGAAGGTGTAAATCTTTTAACTATCATGATAAAGCTTATGCACAAGGTTATAACTGTGAAGGATGGTGTGAGACCCCATAAAATTTTAACAATTTTATTTTTGACCCTCCCACATGCGTAATGTCAATTTTTTACTAGAATTATGTTTGGAGATTTTAAAATGATATTTGGAAAAGTTTTGGAACTTTTGAAAGGGGTTCGAGGCTATTTTGGAACTCTGAGGTAGTGAGACTCCGCAACATTAGCATATCATAGAGGTTAGCCTCTATGATAAAGGCGTGGCACAGAGGATAACCTCCGCGATAATAGCGTGCCATGTTGCTGTTTTAATATCATCTAGTTTTTGATTTCTTAACTAGGAGTGAGTGGATTTTGCTCTTTTTACCCCTTGCACGACTTACAAACATAAAATAACCCTTCCCTTTCAATTTGTAAAGATGAAAAACATTATCATTCTCTCTTAAATGCAAAACTCAAGAAAGCGCAAGGGTTTTTCAAGAAATTACTACTCTAGGCTCCAAACTTTGAATTGTCTTCAAATCCTTGTATATTTCAGGCATGTTACTCATTCCTAACTTGTATATTTATATTGTGGCATTAATTTATTAGATATTCATGTGTTTTAAGTGATGGGTTTGAAATTGAGGTTGAGGATTTTTTATTGTTATTGCTTGAACTACTTGTCCCGTGTTTTCACTTGATTATTCATGCTTTAAATTGATGCTTTTAGGACTGAATTGGTGAATTGGTTAAATGGTTGGAATGGAGGACATGGGTTTCTCCAAATTGATAAAATTATGATGGGATGATGGTATGAACCTCAATCCACTTTGTAAACTTGGCTTTGAATATGGACAATTGCATGATTTAACTTATCTTTTGAACCCATTTAATTGCATTAAAGGTCTGATGGAAAAAATGGATTTTGGGATGGACTTGGTTGCCATGGATTGGAACTTAGGAGTCACTTTGGTTATGAGAATTGATTTGACATAATTATATAAGCTTGCAAGCATATTCGTATGACGATACCAAGTAGTAAATGTCTTAATGAATGACTCCTGGGTTAATGGTTGGTTCTGTGCAAATTATTTTAATATAGAAGTAAAGAGAATTGTATTGCTCACCATAAAGGTGGAGATCCCAGAAGGATCGACACTGAAAACCACGTTTGCCGGTGTTAGGGGTCCATTTGACTATATGCTTGGGGAACACGTTTTTATATATTTTGGGAGGACTATGACCTTGATGTCTTTGGACTTTTAGTGGTTTTTCCTTAGTTCATGCGGCTAACACGCACTGGGGGCCTTTTAGAAGGGGAAGCTGGACCCATATAGCCTATGGGTGTTTTTAGAATGGATCAAGATACATAGTTCAGGTTAAATCTTTAAACTCCCATGTTCATGACCCTTGTCCTTATCCCGACATCCTATATATATATGTATATATATACATACATACATATTTATACATATTTATGTATATATATATGTATATATATATATATATGTACACACACACGCATTATCTATATATATAAATATGGTGCATATGGTATATGAATGGATTTTGGTAATTACATTATCTTGTCCCCATCCCCTGAGTTACATGCTAATGCTCGCCCTACTAACCGTCCATGGACGCTACATCATTTTATGATGTAGGGTCCGAAGGGTTTTTTATTTCTTCTGTGCAGCATTAGGTGATTTGATATTCTTGTAGATCTAGTGTGAAATGGTGAGCCTCCATCTTTCAAAAGGATCGATTATTTTATTATTTCTAGTATTATTTAGTATTTTATTCTGGATTCTTTTGTTTGTGTCGGGGGCATGTTCCGACTTAGTTGATATTTTGATTTTAGTGGCTTTTGTGGACAAGTGTGGGTTGGATTGTTGGTTTAGACTCTTACAACTTCCATTTGACTTATTTATCTTGTTATTACTATCTTGATTGGCTTCCGCTTTGTTATTATTATTGTGCTCTTGAGGTTAGGCTAAGGGAGTGGTCTCTGGTCTATGGTGGGCTTGAGATGCCCGTCATGACTAGGGCCTGATTCAGGTCGTGATAAATGCTACGCATGGACTAAAATGTGACTATCTTTTGAACAAGTTGTTCAATTTCTTTAGTGTGAGTGTGTGGAAAGAAAAGTTGGGACCAAGTCCAAGTCACTAGTGTTAGATCTTATTGCTACAAAAGATAAGTTGACTGCTGACCTAAATGAAATGACTACTTTGATAGTCATGCATGATGTTTGAGATTGCCTAGTTGAAGGCTGATGTGCAGTAGAACTCTACTGAGGCGCCTGGTACTACTAATGCCTTGCGTGTAGAGAATAAAGAACTGAAAACACATGTTACCACATTGAATCCTGAAGTTGGGGATTTGATCAAGCAACTATTTCCGCTCATGCCTCTTAAAATGTGGATCTAAAACTGGTCCTTCTCTCTCTTACCTTTAAGCTTTCTACTCCTACCTTCTAATTCTCTATGTCTCCTATCTTATTGTGTCCTTCTTCCTTTTTGGTTCGATGGCTAAGGTGAATAGTTTTTTAGGCATTTTTATTTAATGCAACATTTATGATGTTCTAATGAATTATGAATTAAATGTTATGATTTGTCTACCATTATTTATTCCTTTGTTTTCACTTTGGTCATTCGTGTTAATATTGTCCTAATAGCTAGGAATTAACCTAGTGTACCTTACTTTTTTATGATGTCAAAAGGGGGAAGATGTGTGTTGATGACCGGTAGCTAATTCATGATTATGGCCTACAAGTAAAAGGACCTGGTAGTTGATAGGGGAAATGTAATTGAAGTTGTATGTACGCGCTAAGGAATCTAGTCAAAAGGAGAAATATAATTAGAGTGACCTGGTAGACAAGGGAATAGCTTGTCATTATCAAAAAGGAAAAATTAATGTACATGTAGCTTTAATGAATGACAAACCTCACAGAGGGACCTGGTATTTGAGATGCATAAGTACATGGACAACTAATGGTTTGTAACATTGTAGCAGAGAATTGGAACTAGTTCATAAAGTCGAGTTTGTGCAAATATTTTGGGATAAATCTGGTCCTCAAAGAAGGAACTTGTTTCATGTGTTTGCAAATATCAAAAAGGGGGAAATTGATGATGCATAGTTACTATGGTACTATTTTTGTTTTGGTAATTTGAAAAACCTGTTGAGGGACCAGATGAAGAACTAGGTAACAACAGAGGAGCAACTATTTTCTAATTTTGATTAGTGAGAAACTTTCTAGATTTTTCCTCCCATTTTCTCCATATATATAGATTAGTATGTAAGAGGAAAACCAAGACTTTTCCATTACAAAAAGATTCATCTCTCAAAGCAAAATCCATTATTTAAAGAACATTGCTCATTTCAACAAAGGGACCTGATCGAGTTGTTGCATTAGTCTTTGTTTTCTATTGAGTTTTGTATCTTTTGTTCTTAAATTAAAAATCTACTCCCGAATTATAAAGGATAGTAGATATTTTGCTTGTCTAAGTCTTTAGGTTGAGCCGCATTAACTAGAGTTAGTCGAATCATCTATTATTAACTAACTTTGTTTTCATCGTCACTTGGTGTTTCTCTTGGGTAGAGTTACCTAGGAGTGCCAACCAAGTTAGTTGATTTTTTTTTGAATTAGAGTTGTAGCACAAGTCTGGGTAGAGTTACCTAGAAGTGTTGACTAGAGTTAGTCGACGTGTGGATGCAGCAGAGTTATTACATTAGCCTTATAATAGTTATTGCAAGGAGTTAGGATTAAGAGTTCAATCCTTATGATTACTGGAGTCTGTAATCACGCTATTTTTTGAAGTTAGTGGAGTTATTGGAAAATTCTATAAGGTAGGTTGTAGTTTTTTCCTCCCTTAAGCAAGGAAGTTTTTACGTAATCATCTTGTTTTCTCTATTTTCAATTCTCTATATCTGTTCTTCAATTTTTGTTCTTTATCATAGAATATGGTGAGGAACTAGGTTCTCATTATTGCATTGAAATAGTATTAAACCTTTTTAGTTATTAGATAAAGAAACTAGTAAGGGACTTGGTCCCTTGAATCGTGGTGGACTCGTATAAGCCAACATGATTCTTTTTTCTTCATGAAAATGATGCAGAGTTTGTTCCTTACCCTTCAACCTCAAAAAATAGCCAATATCATGGCTAGATACATAACCATAGCACCAAGGCATGAGGCTCCAACAAACAGAGTGTCAAAGTTTTATTTTTCAAGAAAAGGGGTTTTCCTCCATTGTATCTACTTCAATTTGTTATTATTCCTTTCATTTCAAAATTTCTTCTCTTTTTTTCTCTGTTATAAGCCTTTTAATTGCTCCTTTTTAATGGTAAAATATAATTTTTAGTCTTTTTTTTCTCATAATATGACAGAGATTGTTAAGGATGAAGAACTAATTTTTCTTCCCCTCTCTAATTTCTTCCTCAATAATTGGAGAAACAGAGGTTGTATAGGATGTGTATAAAAACTCTATAATTATTGTATAGAATTGGTATCCGTATTAAGATTTTTGTAGAAAGTGTATAGGATGTGTATAAATATTGTATAGAATATGTGTTTCTATAAGAATTCAATAGAAAATATATAGGATGTGTTTAAAAATTGTATAATTATTATATAGAATATGTACGTGAATAATTATTCCAATAGAAGGTTGTATAGAATGTGTACGAAATCCATAAATTGTATAGGATGTGTATAGACATTGTATAATTATTGTATTGAATATGTATCTATATAAGATTTCTATAGAACCTGTACAATTATTATATATAATAGATATCTAAATAATTATTCCAGTTAAAAGTTATATAGGATCTATAGAGAAATTGTACAATATTTGTATAAAATATGTATCTGTATAGAATATGTATGGAAATGTATTATTATTGAATAAAAATGTATCAATCATAATTGTATTGTTTTGTATATATATATATTATATTGTATCAATATGTACCAAATATTTATATTATATTGTATGGTATATAATCAATATGTATCAACACTTTAAAATATTCAAATATTTATTGTATTTTATCATTATGTGTATCAATACATCTGGATGTTGTATCAGTGTATTAGAAGAGAAAGAAGAAGATTAAACAAAAATTTATTGTATTTAAAAAAATATTTTCATTTTGTATTTGATTGTTAAGAAAAGAACAGCAAACAGAAGAGCAAAAAAGATTTTAAAAAATAGCAGCAAAAAAAAAAGAAAAACAATGTGTTATAAATGTATTTACATTATTATGAATGTCTATATAAATATGATTTATCGAGATCTAATAAGATCTAGCTGATATCTATCAGGATTTGAAGTATCTATTTTTTACTCAGAAACTAGCAGTAAATTTTTCCTATAAATAGAAGGGTTTCTTTCATTATAAATCATCCCCAAGGATCCACGAGAATCCTCAATAGAAATAAAGAAGTCTCCTATCTTCTCTCTCTATTTATTCTTGTTCTTTTTTTTATATTCATTCTTGTTCTTTCTTTTTTATTTCATAACATGTTATCTGCACGAGACTCTGCCAAACAAGGTGAGATTATAAATCTAAAGTAATTTCAAGGTTAATAATTCCTTATGTTATTTGTCTTTTGCTACTAATAATATAATTATTGTTGGATTTGAGAAAAAATAATTGGTTTGGAACCATTTATGATTTAAATTTATTCCTCAAAAATAATATTATCAAAAGAGATGATAATATGTTGGGTTCAAGTCCCATAGGTTTATGCTTAAGACGGCTTTATATGGATAAGACGTTGAGTTTGAATCTCAATGCACCATATTGATGATATTACGATGGTTAAGAAAAAATAATGGGTATTTGGTAAAAAGTCATGAAACATGTCTCATTAAATATGCTTCATTCCTTGAATTGAATATGGTCGCAATAAATCATATGTATACCTCAATTTACTTTTTAGTAGCTATCATAATTTGATACGCTTAAGGCATGATTATATTTCATTCCTGCGAATGAGAATTTTGATTATTATAAATATATATCTATACCCTGGGGTGAATGTGACTGTATATACACTTGAATGTATTCTTTGTTGTGAAGATATCACAATCCAGCTCTAAAAGAGGTAGAATAATTGGAAGATTGAATATCTTCAAGTTACTGTTGTAAGAAATATGAATGTGAAAAGTTACAAAAGCATGATGAAATCACATGCCATAATAAACTAAGAATTTATTATTTATTGATACAAAATTCATGTCACAGTAAATAAGAAGTTTACTAAAGTAAAAGACACATGTGATTGTAAACTTGGAGTTTACTAGTACAAATAAATTCATAAGTTGACATGAACGATTATGACATCCCAGAGATGTGCATATTGAGTATTAAACACATATTGAAGAGTTCAAAAATTCTTCATGAACTTTAATGTTGCTTGTTCGCATGATACGTTGGTTGGAATAATTAATTTTGGGATTGAATTCATTAAAATCTGAAAAGTATAAAAGACGAATAAGGGCTCGTTCACCTATCATGTGATTTATTAAGATGCATTAATAATATGATCACTATATATATATATATATTGTCAACCTGCAGTTTGACATTCATAAAATTGCTTGATCAATAAAATTGAGTCAAGAGCATAATTTTCAGATTGTGTAATCAAGTTAATTCATCTTGATGATGATGGTTTGACATAGAATGCCTTCGATAAATAGCTAAACTATCGCTAATGAGAACAAAGCTTCATGTGTTGATCTGAAATATGTTATGTTGCATACAATAGAACTTGTATGCATTAGACCAATAAATTATGATTAATTGCCCCTCAAAGTTGGTTTTGAGTCAGGAACCATACGTTGTCCATCTAATAATTTTATTTGCGGTATACGATGAATGAATATACCATAATGCACAAAGATAGATTCCTCAAAGAGAATAGAAGATGTATGTTAGTTTTCCTAACATAAAGGAGAGATTATAAGCAGCTAAGAAATATGTTAGGAATTATCATCAGATCCCCTTCAAAAGATAATTCAAGTCAAATGTCGAAAACATTTCATATTAAGCTACAAGTGCTCCTACTTTGTATCCCTAAAGGACAAAGTCTATGTATGCATGAAGCATGGTAGACCAATTGGTTCCAAATCCAATAATCCTTGAAAATGATATGGAGCAAATAATCATAATAAGAAGGCAATGTGCTCTTGAAGAGCCTAGGACATAACACTTCATGAAACCTTAAGAGAGGTTCAGGTATCTGAAAATAATGAAGTGATGAGATCTCAAAATGTTATGTTGCATTGTGAACTAATACGAAATGATATATCATTAATATCTTTGACATAATATTGATGCAATATTGTGAAAGATTACGAGGATCTGAATTATACGTTTATTTAAGCATGTTGGCGTAGAAACATTTATCAAGTGACATGAAAGGGTGCATCTTGGTAAGAGAAAACTTATTTGATTTGCACTCCACACACTTGAAGATGTCATACATGAAAGGTTGACTATTGTCACTTGACAAAATATATCTTGCAAATACTACAAGGCCTGATATAGCGTTTTCGATTAATTTGTTAGCAAGGTATAATTTTGCTCCTACTAGGAGACATCAAAATAGGATCAAATACATGATCTTATATTATTCTAAAGATTACAGTCTTGATCCTATTGATGATGTTGATATTGGGTATTTAATTAACCCGCATTAATCTCGATCTCAAGCAGTCTATGTGTTCATATATGGGGATACTGTCATATCTTGGGGATATACAAAGCAGTCTATCGTAGCCACTTCATTGAATCATGATAAGATAATAGCTATTCCTGAAGCTAGCTGAGAATGTATATAGTTGAGGTCCATGATACATCTCATTCAAGAAAATGTGATTTGAAATGTGACAATGTACCCACAATTTTATACAGAGCTAATGCAACATGCATAGCACATCTTAATGGAGGATTCATAAAAGGAGATAGAACGAAGCATACTTCATTAAAGTTTTTCTATACACATGATATACAAAAGAATAGTGATATTAACGTGCAACGGATTCGTTCAAGTGATAATGTGATTGATTTATTCACTAAATCTCTTCCAACTATAACTTTTAAGAAAATGATGCACAAGATCGGGATGCAAAAGTTCATTGATGTTCTCATCAGGGGTACAAATACGCGTTGTACTCTTTTTCCCTTTCCAAGGTTTTGTCCTACTGGGTTTTCCTTGTAAAGTTTTTAATTAGGCAGCCTATATGCGTATTGTTAGAGATGTGTACTCTTTTTCCTTCACTAGATTTTTTTCCACTGGATTTTTTCTATTAAGGTTTTAACGAGGTACATTATCTATCAATTACACATTCAAGGGGAAGTGTTATAAATGTATTTATAAATGTATTTACATTATAATGAATGTCTATATAGATATGATCTATCAAGATCTAATAAGATTTATCAAGATCTAGTTGATATCTATCAGGATTTGAAGTATCTGTCTTTTTGTTAGAAACTAGGAGTAAATTTTTCCTATAAATAGAAGAGTTTCCTTCATTGTAAATTATCCTCAAGGATCCACGAGAATTCTCAAGAGAAATAAAGAAGCCTCCTCTTTTTTCTCTTTATTTATTCTTGTTCTTTCTTTATATTTCATAACACAATGATATGTAAAAAAAAAAAAAGAATATAGTTACAATAACAATCAAAAATAAAAAATAAAAAATAAAAAATAAAAAATAAAAAGAAGAAGCGAAAAAAGAAATCAGCAAATTCCTAAATCAAGGCTATATTTAATTTTTTTGGTCAATTTACTGTTAAATAAATTATTTCAATCGAATGGCTATTTTATCATTATCCCTGGGGGAAAGACAAAAATAATCACACTGTAAACTAGCAGCATGCGAATAGCCAGGGAATTCGAACTTTCTCACCTTTTCGGCCTTTTGACCTCTTTCACTTGGCTTTAATCAATTTCCCTTGTCTTAACCCACAAACGTCAAGAATCTTTTCAATGTTGGCCTTGTAAAATTAGTTTTTTTGCTCTAATTTGTTTAAGGCAAAACAATAAAATGATGTTTTCTGTAATTAGTTTGTAAAGTGGTTTTAGTTTTTCCTTCTTTATGTCAACCACTTAGAACTTAAATATATATTTACCAAGTAAAGCATTTTGATTTATCAATAAAAGTCCCTTATTATTTTTTTTATTTTTTTCTGCTCTTTATGACAGAAATATTATGCTCTTCATATTTACTTTCTTTTTTATAATATATATATATTCACATTCAGTACATATAAAATCATGATAGATATATTTTTATGCAATAATGGTACATTTTTTATCGCATCCAATCGTGATAGATATATTTTTATATAATAATTATACAATTTTTATACATATTATATAGAGATACATATTCTATACAATATTTATAAAGAAGTCGTACAGCTATGTATTTCATACAATAATTATCCAATTTTTATACACATCCGAAAAGAAATAAAGGAGAAATTTGGATTTGGCTAAATTTGTCTTTATTTCGTGCCTAATCGCTATTTTTGTTAAAGGAAAAAAGATAAATTGAGAAATTTTCGTGTATTATTGATCACTGTTTCATCAATTTATACAAGCACGAATGAAAAGAATGCTTCATGCTATGTACACATGTCACTATCCTATAGGCTAACTTCCTAACAGACTTTGCAGAGGAATTATTCACAATATTCCTTTGTTATGTACACATATTCATCCTTATAGAAGGTGTCCATAGTTCTTTTTGTCTTGATTAGCTCATCTTCCATACTCTTCTTCTTTATTCCATTTTTTATAGTGTCCTTGAGTTGAGAGAGACGGGAAGTACTGTGATGGTTGGAGAAATCAGAAATCAATAAAGAGATTGAATTTGAGATCCCAACACCCCCTTCAAGTTGGAGGATGGTGAAACAATCCCCAACTTGGGCAAAAAGGATTGATGAATTAGGTCCAGAAAGAGGTTTTGTGAATACATCGGCCAACTGAGTTATGGAAGGAACAAAACGCAGTGAAATGAGTCCAGCAAGTAACTGTTGGCGAACAAAATGTAAATCAAGGTCCACGTGTTTCGTCCTCTCATGGAACACCGAGATTTTGGCCATATGAATCGCATCCCGACTGTCAGAGTGTAGGGGAACAGGTAACAATGAAGGAACACTCAGATCGTCAAGTAAACGAACCATCCAAATGATTTGAGCGACGACCCTGCGCATAGATCTGTACTCTGCTTCAGCGGATGAAAGGGAGACTAAAGACTGTTTGTTAGATTTCCACGAAATTGGACACCCCCTAAGAGTAATGTACTATCCACTGATAGAACGTCGAGTATCTGGGCACCTTCCCCAGTCGGAATCACAAAAAGCTACGAGGTCAAGACTCGAATCAGTGAAGAAGAAAATACCCATTCTTGGATCTAATAACACTACTAGAAAACTGCTTATTACCTGGGGATTTTCATAGGGATAATGTGATAAAATCCCCAGGTAATTTGATTACCTGCAGATTTTCTTACCTATTAGAATTCAAAGGAAATACCTTCGTAAGTAATTATTACCTGCGGATTTATAAAATCCTTAGGTAATTTAGCTGCGGAAATAAATTCGCAGGTATGTTATTTGTGGATTTACTTGTGAATTTTCATGAAAAAAATCACAAATTATTCCCCACAAATATTCCTAAATAAATTCCTAGGTAATTTAGCTGCGGAAATAAATTCGTAGGTACGTTATTTGCGGATTTATTTGCGATTAAACATCAAAATTTTGCATGAATTATTTGGTAAAATTTCATAAAAAGGATTTACCTGCGGATTTTTAGAGAAAAATTCTCAAATTATTCCCCACGAAAGTTCCCAAGTAAATCTCTAGGTAATTTAGCTGCGAAAATAAATCCACAGGTACGTTATTTGCGAATTTATTTGCAATTAATCATAAAAATTTTGCATGAATTATTTGGTAAAATTT
>NC_061121.1:59583076-59613107 GCF_002878395.1 Capsicum annuum | reverse complement strand
GTAACTATACTTAACCACTTTCAAGTAACTAATTCACATTTCAAGTAACTACACTTTAACAATTTTCAAGTCACTAGTACATGTTTCAAGTCACTATACTTAACTATATTTTCAAGTAACTACCACTACTAGAAAAAATAAGAAAAGCAACCACAAAAACCAACCACATGTGGTCGCTTTTCCTGTTTTCACTTCAAGTAGATAATTCACTTCACAAGTTACCAAACTAAACTAAATTTGAAGATCACATTTCAAGTACCTACACTTAAATATTTTCAAGTTGCTAATTCACTTCTCAAAGTGACCATGTACTTTACTAAATTCAAACCCAGACTGATTTATTGCTCCAAATGTTTAAACAAATGGAGTTCTTACAAGAACGAGACCAGAAGAACAACCATTAACAAGATCACATTTCAAGTACCTACACTTAAGCAATTCAAGTAACTAATTCACTTCACAAGTGACCATGTACTTTACTAAATTCAAAACAAAAGTTTACATTTCAAGTACCTACACTTAAACATTTTCAAGTCACTAATTCACATCTCAAGTGACCAACAACAAACCCAGTATATTCCCACAAAGTGAGGTCTGGGGAGGGTAAAATATAAGCAGTCCATATCGCTACCTCCGAAGAAGTAGAGAGGTTGTTTTCGATAGACCCCCGGCTCAAGAGAGAGAATATTATACCAAGGTCGTAAATGCAACTTGAAATAGGATGTATAACATAACAGAAATAAGAGATTAAAATAATACAATAAATATCAAATAAATACAAAATAAGTACAAGCAATAAGAAATAAGAAAACTGATACTCTTCTGGTAGTATACAAACACTCACAGACCTAAGACCCCTACCACACCCACACTCTCCTAACACCTACCCACCACCCACATACTCACACTAGCCGTCTACCCTAATCCGCGACCTTCACACCTCCCAAATTCCAATTAAAAAACAAAAATTTCAATACATTTTTATGATCAATTCTTCATTTCGATGCAGGAAAGTAAACAAATTGAGCTGATAAAACAAATAAACAACCAAAAGAATACACAAACAACCAACTTCTTTTCTGGACTTTAATTTCAAATATTATTTCCAATTCAGCTTCAAACATATGTTCAAATGGAACCAAAAGATCTGACAGACCATATCTTAACGAAAAAAATAAAGATCTCTTCTTTATTAATCGATGCAGCCAAGTAGATAATTGAGCTAGAAATCAAATTAACAACCAAAGAGAACAAAAAACAACCCAACTTATTAGCTAGACTTCAATTTCAAATATTTTTTCCAATTTGAGCTTCAAATATTTGTTCAAATGGACCCTAAGGATCTAACAGTAATGAAAAATAAAGCTCTTTATATATCCAGATCCTACTTCATCTACTTATCCCCAAATTCCAATAAAAAATATTTTCAATGCATTTCTATGCTAAATTCTTCATTCTTGGATTCGTTGCAGGCAAGTAAATAAATTGATAGTCCATATTAATAAAAATAAAGATCTCCACATATTCCCTATCCTACTTCATCTGCTAATCCCCAAATTCCAATAAAAATAATACTTTCAATACATCTCTATGCTGAATTCTTGATTGTTTGATTCGATGCAGGCGAGTAAACAATTGAACTGATAAAAGAAATCAATTATAAACAGTAAAAAATAATAGAAAAGAGTATCAAGTCTAGCCGTCTTCAATATCTTCTTCCTCCTCGTCCTCATCACTATCAAGAGCCGCTTTGAGGTCACAAAATTCTGAACCAGTCCTCTTTTTAGGGCATCTTCTACCACCACCGTTATCATCATCTTCCTTCGCAGTTAGTGGCGGTTTCGCCGGCTGGAGATGTTGAGGGAGGTGCCGGAGTAGAAGATGGTGGGGATGGCGATTGGTTGTTGGTTGCTGGTCTCAAACGGCCTTCGACGTTGGTGGCTTGCCGGTGGAGCAGCGGAGAGGAAGGGGAAGAGGCGGCAGCTTTGGTGGCTTTTGTTCTTTGAGAAAGAGAGAGAGTAGAGAGAAGTTAGAGAGAGGAGGAGGGTGATGTGCGACTGTTTTCTTTTAAAATTGAGGGATAGGGTTTCTGTTGGATTAAAAAGGAAGGCAAAGAGAAATGCAATCTCAGTTGTTGGATCAAATTTGATCGACGGCTGAGATCTAGTTATTAAGAATATGATCAAAATTGGATGAAAAATTTTAATTGAGTCTAATTAGACACCATTTGGCTAGAATTGTAATAAACTGAATAAAATTGTTATCAATTGACAAAATTAGGTTAAAATTTAAATAAATTAAATTATTTTAATAAATATTATAAATATTATTATGATAATAATAAAAAAAAAAATGACTAAGAATCAAACAGATTGAGAAATTGAATGGAATTAGGGCTGTTATTTTAATAAATGTACTGTTGATGTAATAATAAAAGCTAGAAAAATAATAAGATGTCGATATTAAAATAAACTATCTATGTAAAATCAAAGTTACGTTAAAAAAATGTTATATAAAACTGTTGACAATGAATTTGAAATAAATCAATAATAATCATAATAATATAATGTATTTGTAAATTGTGAATGTGCATATTTGTGAAAATAATTTGATAAATATTAACAAATTTACGTATGTCACATAGAAAATATTATAAAAATTCTTATTCCTATAATAAATTATGTATGTCACAATGAAAATATAATATAAAAAACCGATAATAAATTTGACATAAATTGAGCATAAATATAATAATAATAATATAATAATAATAATTTAATAATAAATCAAGGTGACATTTTTTGATTATTTTCTCTATGAGATTTCAAGAAAATGAATACAACAACTAACCCGATTTAGTCCCACAAATTAGGGTCTGTGAAGGGTACAATATACACAGACCATACTGTTGAGGTAAATAGGTTGTTTCCAATAAACCCTCAGTTCAAGAAAAATAGTCTGAAGTTGTCCAATTTCAAGAAAAATATTGGTGAAAATTGATTTAATATTGACTATTGATCAAATATGATGAACGGTTGAGATTAGAATTGAGAAGATGAGTCAAATTGGAATTAGATATTGGATTAAAAATAGTATTGGAAGTTTTGATTGAGTCAAATTAAACTCAATTGACACAAGTTGAGTATAAATGGCTAGAATTTAAATAAATTAGGAAAATTGAATTGAATTAGGTTGATATTTAATAAATGTATTAACTATATAAAATTAATATTAAAAAATAAATAAAATTTTTATTTTTAATAATTGAGTAGATACTATTTAATAAATGTAGAAAGACGTAACAACAACAACAACAACAACAACAACAACAACAACAACAACAACAACAACAATAATAATAAGAATAGACAATTTGTAAATTATGGGCATGTATACTTACGAAAATAATTTAACAAATATAGTAACTATAAATTAATATAAAAAAAGCGACGGATATTAAGACATGATAAAAATGAAATAATAACATAATAATAGCGAGAAAAATAATAAAACTCAATATAAATTTGGTTTAAAATGAACCAAATTAAATTCAAAAACCGATTAAAATTGAAATCAATTAGATATAAGGTTGGCTAGAATTTATATAAAATTGAGAAGATAATTAAATCTACTTAGACTGCTATTTAAATATAATAATAATAATAATAAATAAATAAATAAATATTGATCAGCAACTGAGATCAAAAGATTAAGAATTTGGTTAAACAAATTGAATGAAATTTGAAATTGAGTTCAATTGGACCTAATTTAGGCTAGGCTTGTAATAAATTGGATAAAATTAGGCTAAAATTGTTATAAATTGGAAAAATCAGGCTAGAAAATAAATAAATTGAAAAAAATTAAATTGAATAAGGTTGCGTATTAATACAATAATAATAATAATAATAATAATAGTAAAATAAATAATTTAATTATTCTCAGATTAGACTACTATTTAAATATAATAATAATAATAATAATAATAATAATAATAATAATAATAATAATAATAAATAACTATTGATCAACAGTTGAGATCTAAAGATTAAGAATTTGGTTAAAAAATTGAATGAAATTTGAAATTGAGTTCAATTGAACACAATTTGCGCTAGGCTTGTAATAAATTGGATAAAATTAGGCTAAAATTGTTATAAATTGGTAAAATCAGGCAAGAAAATAAATAAATTAGAAAAAATTAAATTGACTAAGGTTGCGGATTAATACAACAACAACAATAATAATAATAATAATAGTAAAATAAATAATATAATTATTCTTAGATTAGACTGCTATTTGGATATAATAATAATAAATAAATATTGATTAACAACTGAGATCTAAAGATTAAGAATTTGGTTAAAAAAAATTGAATGAAATTTGAAATTTAGTTCAACTGAACACAATTTGGGCTAGGCTTGTAATAAATTGGATAAAATTAGGCTAAAATTGTTATAAATTGGCAAAATCAGGATAGAAAATAAATAGATTAGAAAAAATTAAATTGACTAAGGTTGCGGATTAATAAAATAATAATAATAATAGTAGTAAAATAAATAATATAATTATTCTCAGATTAGTTATGAATAAATTTTGAAAATAAAAATACGGCACATAATATATTATTTTAAAATCAACGATAACAATAATTCAAAATAGACACCTATAAATTATGAATATAAAATTTAAAATTGCAGATAATACATGTGTGATACCATCTATGTCAATAAACTAATTTTAATTTATTGAGCATCATTTGCTGGATAATACTTATCCACAGATTTAATGTGTAATTTTTTTTTATTTTATGTTTTTTATTCTTCAAATTTATCCTTTTCCTATTTAAATTTTGCAAGTCACAAAATTCCTACGTAAATCCCCAAGAAATAATTTCAGCTAAATTTGTAGCAACACAATCCCCCAATATATTTTCACCAAAATATCTCTAAGTAAATTCGTAGGATAAATTACCTGAGAATTTTCTACGGATTTAAAAAATATATATTTGTCCATATACCTGTGGATTTACCTAGAGATAAAATACCCGCCGATATATTTCCCCAGGTAATGTCGCAAGTAATAATTTTGCAGGTAAATCCTCAAGAATAAATCCCCAGCAAAATTCACAGAAAAAAATCCCCAAATAATTTTTCAGGTAATAAAATTCATTAGATAAATTTCCGCCAAAATGTCTCTAAATAAATCCATAAGATAAATTACCTGGAGATTTTTCTATGGATTTAAAAAATATATATATATTTTCATATACCTGCAGATTTACCTAGAGATAAAATACCCATCGATATATTTTCCTAGTCAATGTTGCAAGTAATAATTTCGCAGGTAAATTCCCAAGAATAAATTCTGAGAAAAATTCACAGCACAAAATTCCCAAATAATTTCTCAGGGAATAAAATTCATTACATAAATTTCTACCAAAATATTTCTAAGTAAATCTATAGGATAAATTACCTTGGGATTTTTTTATGGATTTAAAAAATATATATATATATTAGTCCATATAACTGCAGATTTACCTAGAGATAAAATACCCGCTGATATATTTCCCCAGGTAATGTCGCAAGTAATAATTTCGTAGGTAAATCCCCAAGAATAAATCCCCAGCAAAATTTGTATCACAAATCCCCAAATAATTTTTGAGGTAATAAAATTCATTACATAAATTTCCACTAGAATATCTCTAAGTAAATCCATAAGATAGATTACCTGGGGATTTTTCTATGGATTTAAAAAAAATATATTTTTTCATATACCTGCAGATTTACCTAGAGATAAAATACCTGCCGATATATTTTCCCAGGTAATGTCTCAAGTAATAATTTCGCAGGTAAATTCCCAAGAATAAATCCCCAGCAAAATTCACAGATCAAAATCCCCAAATAATTTCTCAGGTAATAAAATTCATTACATAAATTTCCACCAAAATATCTCTAGGTAAATCCGTAGGATTAATTACCTGGGGATTTTTCTATGGATTTAAAAAATATATATATATGTTCATATACCTGTGGATTTACCAAGAGATAAAATACCCGCCGATATATTTCCTCAGGTAATGTCGCAAGTAATAATTTCGCAGGTAAATCCCTAAGAATAAATCCCCAGCAAAATTCGCAGCACAAAATCCCCAAATAATTTCCCAAGTAATAAAATTCATTACATAAATTTCCACCAAAATATCTCTAGGTAAATTCGTAGGATAAATTAACTGGGGATTTTTTTACGGATTTAAAAAATATATATATTTGTCCATATACCTGAGGATTTACCTAGAGATAAAATACCCGCCGATATATTTACCCAGGTAATGTTGCAAGTAATAATTTCGCAGGTAAATCTCCAAGAATAAATCCCCAGCAAAATTCTCAGCACAAAATGTCCAAATAATTTTTCAGGTAATAAAATCCATTACATAAATTTCCACCAAAATATTTCTAGGTAAATCTGTAGGATAAATTACCTGGAAATTTTTCGACGGATTTAAAATATATATATATATATATGTCCATATACCTGCGGATTTACCTAGAGATAAAATACCCGCTGATATATTTCCCCAGGTAATGTCGCAAGTAAGAAATTTGCGCAACATGGTGCCAAATTTACCTGCAAAATTTGTTGCAAATATATAGTTCGCAGGTAATATAATTTAATATTGACGAATTTAATAATTTCATAGGTAAATTCGCATGTATTTCATGCAATATACCCTAAATCCCCAGGTAATAAGCAGTTTTCTAGTAGTGTACAAGATACCTGAGACATCTTAAAACTGCAGTGAAGTGAGGTATACGTGGACATTACATAAAATGGATAAGGTGCTAAGCGGTGAAGGATAAATCTGGTCGAGTGTTTATGAGAAAATTTAATTTCCCGAAAAGGATACGATATACAGTCTGATTGGGTAAAAGTTCTCTATTATCGGCTTGGAGTTGAGTGTTGGGATCTAAAGGAGAAGACACAGGTTTTAAGTCGCTGCAACCAAATTCTAACAGCAAGTCAAAGTTAAATTTTCTTTTCTCCAAAATAATACCATGTGGTTCACAAATGATCTTCACCCCTAAGAAATAATTGCCAGCATTAAGGTCTTTGATCCGAAATTCAGAATGCAAAAAGAACTTGATAAATTACAATTCACAAGCATCATCTCTTGTTAACAAGATGTCGTCCACTTAAACTGCCAAAACAAATATTCTTCTTTGAATTTTCTAAAAGAAGAGAGAGTAGTCATTTAGAGAATGAGAATATCCCTTAAAACTTAAAGCTGCAGCAGATGAGCATACCACTGCCTTGATGTTTGACTTAATCCATAAAGTAATTTTTTAAGACGATAAACATAAAATAAACTAGGAGCTTGCATCTCAATAGGGAACTTAATATAGACTTCTTCCTGCAAATCACCATGCAGGAACGCATTATTTATATCCAATTGTGAAAAATGCCAATGTTTCTTGATAGCCACTATCAATAGACATCGGATGGTTGTCATCTTGACAACTACGGAATATGTCTCTCTGAAATCGACCCCCTCTTATTGAATATCCCCTCTCACAACTAACCAAGCTTTGAGTCGTTCAACTATCCCATTTTGTTTAAACTTAACCTTATACACCCATTTGCAAGGTAGATATTTCTTCCCTTTAGGCAATTCCATAACATCCCAACTATTATTTGATTCAAGAGCTTTAAATTCTTTAGCCATGGCTTTTTGCCACCCCGGATTTAAATAGGCTTAAGAATAAAAAGTAGGTTTAGTGATAAAGGAAACAGAGTTTATAAGGGATTGATTATCACTGGACAATGCAAAAAGGAAGTAAAACAGGAGAAACAGGTGCAGAAAAATACTGAATAGTTACATCAGTGAGAATGACAGAATTGCAAATGTAGTCACTTAAGTACTTAGGTGTGTGAGATACTCGAGTGGATTTTCTAGTAGGAAGTCGGGGTGCCTCATGACCAGGTACTGCAATGTTCTGTGGATGTTGTGGATGTGCAAGTTGAGGATCAAGGGAAATGC
Organism: Capsicum annuum; assembly: GCF_002878395.1. Lineage (NCBI taxonomy): Eukaryota > Viridiplantae > Streptophyta > Magnoliopsida > Solanales > Solanaceae > Capsicum > Capsicum annuum. Next base: position 59,605,072 of record NC_061121.1, on the reverse strand, counting down.
TAGGGATGTCCACCATTTTTGCAGGTAAAGAAGAGGAAGAAAAAGGGGTAGATATTGGATCTGTAGTGGGCAAAGGAGATAAAGAAGAATAATGTGAAATAAGAGAAGAGGAACCACAATTTGGAGGGACATAGGTGTGAGAGTGGACAGGGAAAATGTTGTTTGCTGGAACAGTGCTAGAGAAAGGATATATGCCTTTATGGAAAACAACATTTCTAGACTCAAAAATTTTGTTATTATTTAAGTCAAGAAGTTTATATCCCTTCTTCCCAAAGGGATAACCTAAAAACACACATTTGACAGATTTTGGATCTATTTTCCCTTTATTGATAGGTAAAGTGGAGGCATAACAAAGACAACCAAAACACCTGAGGAGAGAATAATCAGGTGAGTGACCAAATAAAAGCTCATAAGGGGTTTTCATATTGAGCAATTTAGAAGGGAACCTATTTATTAAGAAAGTTGTTCTTAAGAAACACTCCCCCCAAAAATGAATAGGTATATTTGAATGAAAAAGCAAATCCCTACACACCTCTAACAAATGTCTGTGTTTCCTCTTCACGACTCCATTTTGCTGTGGAGAGGATACACAAGAAGTTTGGTGTATAATGTCTTCTGACAAAAGAAAATCTTTTGCCTCTTTACTGCTACCTAGTTCTAGGGTATTATCACTTCTAAGTATCTTGACCTTAGTGTGAAATTGGGTTTTAATCATAGCCATAAATTGCTTTAAGACTGTGAAAGCATTAGATTTAGTGCTCCAAAGGAAAGTCCAAGTAGCTCTACTGTGATCATCTACTATGGTGAGAAAGTACTTAAAACCATCATGTGTTGGGGTATTTTAAGGTCCCTATGTATCAACATGTGTAAGATCAAATATATGCTTGGAAACTGTAGTACTAGACCCAAAAGATAATTTAGTTTGTTTTGTTTTAGCTCAAACATCATATGGAACAAAAATAGACTTGATAGGAATAAGACAAACATATTTTATATTAGAAAATGGCATGTGACCAAGTTTACAACGCCAAGTGTTTGCATCAATAGAAACTGATCCTAGAAATAAAGAAGATCTTGATACTTGTGCTACAACACTTTGATTACAATTGGAATTAAAAACTCTGCTAAAAGAAGATAGACTATTTGAGTGCTTGACTTGTCTAGTGCTACTTGAATGTAGAAGATACAACCCCCTAGTGACTTTACCAAGAACCAGTGGCCTCTTCATTGAAGGGCCCTGCAGAATAGTACCAAAACTAGAGAAACTTAGAATAGAGTTGAATTATATACAAAGTATATTAACTGATAGAAGATTATAATGAAAAGATGTTACATATAGGACATGGTGTATAGTGAAATATGGGAATAAAGTCACTGATCCTGATTTAAAAACAAGAGCTCTTGTAGAATTTGGCAGATTCACATATATAGGCTTAGGGAGGCTCTTAACATTGAACAACAAATTAAAACTAGATGTCATGTGCTCAGATGCACCCGAGTCTAGAATCCAATAAATTGAGCTTAAAGAGACACTAACGAATGACTTAGAAAAAGGTAGAGTAGTTATACCAACACAATTGACTGTTACAGACTCCTCAGTATTAGTTTATGCTTCTGCTCCTAGCTTTATATAGTGCAAAAGTTGATACAGGTGATGATATTGATCCTGAGTCATTGGTTTGTCACCTTAACTGTTACCTAGTTCATCAATAGAATAAGCAGAATTGCTTTTCACAGTGGGTTCGATTTTCTTGGACTTGATGAATTTGAAATCAGCAAGGAACACTATCAATCTATAATAATTTTTAATGGTGTGGTTTGTTTTCTTACAGTAAGAACAAAAGAGCCTATTACCAATTTTTTTTCCTTCATTTATAGGTTTTTTTTTCTGCAAACTTCTGTGAATTGTAAGGTTGTCTAGGATATCCTACAGTGAAATTAGAAGATCTAGCTCCAAAGTTGTTTGTTCTATGCTTAGAAGTATAAAAAGTCGTAGATGCAGCATGCTGTGATACATAAACTTCCCTCTATTTTTCATCCCTGACGAGGAGAGAATAGGCATAGTTCACTGAAAAGAGAGGGGAAAGCAATAATAATTTTCTTCTAGGTCCTGTATACGCTTCATTCAGGCCTACAAGGAACTGAATAATCCCTCCATCTTGTTTAGATTTGTGAGATTTCACCTTACCTCCACATGAACAATGATAGGTGCAAGGTTGACACATATCCAGACTATCTAACTCATCCCATAGTAACTTGCAATGTCCAGATTTCCTTAAATCGACTCACTGATTTCCTTTTGCAGTTAATAAAGAAGAGGTCCATCACTCTGTCCAAACCTCTCCTCAAGTTCTTCCCAGATGTGTTTTGTAGTCTTGGAGTATAAAACACTTTCAGCAATCTCCTTTGAGAGGGAGTTCAACAGCTAAGAGATCACTATTTTGTTGCACCTTGACTATGCTTTATAAGTATCAGAAGTGATACTTGGAGTGGTGATTGTTCCATTAATTAAACCAACTTTATTCTTTGCTGATAAATCTATCAGAATTCCCCTGCGTCAACCACCATATCCATTACCATCAAAAATGATGTTCACGAGCACCATTTCAGGGGAATCTAAAGCATGAAGAAAGAAAGGGCGAGTTGCATCTAGCATATTCCCTTGAGTTGAAGCAGACCAACTTCAGGTGAGGAGGTTTGAGTGGAGCTTTCATTAGTACGAATGGTGTCTTCCATTAGATATGGAAGAGAGAAGAAGAATTAAAGGGAAAGAGACTGTGAGGAAGGAAACAAAACTGAAAAAAAAAATTAGGATCTATTCCTAATTCTCTGATACCATGTTAAAAGAAATAAGATAAATTAAGAAATTTTTATGTGTGTATTATTGATCACTGTTTCATCAATTTATACAAGTAGGAATGAAACAATCCTTCATGCTATGTACACGTCACTATCCTATAGGCTAACTTCCTAACAAACTTTGCAGAGGAATTATTCACAATATTCCTTTGTTATGTACACATATTCATCCTTTTAAAAGGTGTCCATAGTTCTTTTTGTCTTGATTAACTCATCTTCCACACTCTTCTTCTTTATTCCATTTTTGGTAGTGTCCTTGAGTTGAGAGAGGCGGGAAGTACTTTGATGGTTGGAAAAATCAGAAATTAATATAGAGTTTGAATTTGAGATCCCAAAAATTTCAGGTCTTACTTAAAGGTGAGCTATGTTAAGCATTTTTCTCTTGCTAATGGTCACACCGGTTTTTTTTTCCTTCATATAATATTCAGGCACTACTTCAGTATTTCTTCAGGGTTCTAACTTGATTTTTTTGTCTATTTCAGATAATTCAATACAATTTGAGATGAGCAAATTTGTATTGGTGACTGCTGGTTTTATTTTGGCTCAAATCTAAGTTTTGCAATAATGAGAGGCTACGAAAGCAACTGAAAAAGCATCATCAGATAGATTACGTTTAGCAAGGCTCAAAGTAACCAAAGAATTAGGTAACCTAAATGTGAACCTTTAGGCATATTGTCCCCTTCCACATCCAGAATCCGAAGAAATCAAGTGTGAATCTTGTCCTTTCTTTGCGGTCGTGAGCTGCCAACAACGATTTACTCTTTTTTTTTCTCATTTTCTAATTACTGCCACTCTACTTATACCTTTATGTATCATGATTTCCTTTGAAAAACAGAAAAATCATTTTAAAAAAAATTGAATTAACCAAATCGAGGTTGGAAAATTGAATCAGACTGGACTAATTTGATTTGGTGTTGGGTGCATACTTGTTTATAATCGAAAATAGCACCAAATTGAAGTTTGAAAAAATTAAACTAAAGAACCAAATCCACAACTCTACCTGACACCAACTCGAGACCCGACACCCAACCTTGACCCGAGGCAACCTCGACCTGGGAGCTAACTCCAATCCTAACCTTGACCTGAAACTCAATCCTGACCCTAGACCTGACTCATTCTGAACTGGGACCTAGGAGGTCAATACTTGACTTTTTGACCTTGACTTGATACCCAATCCCAATAAGCGACTGCTGACCTCAGCTCGAGAATCGGGACCCAACTCCTGATCTCGACTAGGGATTTAACTCATGATCCTGATCAAACCCTATCTTGAGACCGACTCTTGACCTCGACTGAAGACCTGACCCATGTCCCTAACTCGGGCCATAATTTTCGACCATGACTCGATATCGACTTTGATTGGATACCTAACTCCCAATCTCGATCCCAATTTGAGACTCGAAATCTGATCTTTGATCTCAACCCAAGACTTGACTCTTAGTCCAAAATCTGGGACCCAATCCCTAATTTGGGGTCCTAAATATTCTTATAATAATGTTTTTTTCCTTACTGATCCAATACCAAAAATTAAGTAATAAAACCTGTTATTTTTCAGAAAAATATTTTTTAGATAAAAAACATTTTTCTTCATACCGAATGCATCCTTAGTATAAACAGTTTTAGTGATCACCGAAATTCTGATGAATATTTTTGCCACAGGCCTAACAAATCATCTGAAATTTAATAAAAATAATATAGTAATTTTAATTATTGCTAAGTGAAAGTTCCTAAAATAATTAGGTTTTATCTGATCTCTAGGCAAAAATGATATTTAACAAAAATATCTCAACTTAAAAAGTTTAGGGAGGAATAGGACTCCATGAAGACCAGGTCACATATTTCATTACCTTGCAAGAATTTGATTTTTTTTAAGACGTAAAGTAATATTTAATTCATTTCAAAAAAAGCTTAGGTAATAAGAGGACTCCATAAAGACAAAACATGTCCCTAGAATTTGGGATATATAGTTCATAGGATTCTTATGTCTTTTTTCTATTTTTTTCTCCGACTTTTCTATACTTTCATTTTAAGAAAATTCACATTGTATGGACATTGAGATGAAATTATGAGGCTTTTCGACTCAAGTTATTAATTTTACGCAAAATAGTCAAATATTTCAACAAAGGAGTGACTCTTTTGTGGTAGTTTTGATGTTCTTATTGAACCTATTTTTTTATATAAGGTGTATAATACTGTAAAAATATATATAAACACTTCTTATATACTTTTATACAAGTATATACATTGTGTATAGTAAGTGTATAATATTGTATAAGCACTTTTATGAAAAAAATGGCTATGTAGGTGTAACAAAAATAATATGAGTTATGTAGATGTAATTATTTATATTAAAATGTATATTTTTATATAAAAACTCCTTAATTTTACTATAGTCGATTTTTTTCTTTACTTTGATTATCGTATTATTTGTTGTTACTTGTATTCTCTACTGTTTTCTTTTCTTTCTTGTGTTATGATTTACTTGATTATCAAGATAAAATTGTATTATTCTGAAAGAAAATTTTGATTTTCTTATCAACATTTTGTGTTATTTTTAGTTATTTGCTTTATTGAATGGCTTCTTTTGTTCACATAAACTTTTAAGGTTTTATTGTTATTGTTCATTGTATTTCGTGGTTTATTAATAGACTAGTTTTCAAATACTATAGTTTTTATATCCTGTTTGACCAACAAGAGAGGCATGGGCGCATGGCTCGTCTTGATTTTATTATTTGTATATAAATAATAATAAAATTATAAGAATTTAAAGGAAAAGAAGGGAACGCAATTACACATTTGTCTAGTAAAAAGAAAAATCGAAGAGGATACGTACGATGGAAAAAGAAAAAAGATTAGTGTAGAAGATGAAATATTTCCTACTCAGATGAGAACAAATATATTGATGAAAGAGGTTAAAATGCTTCTGGACAGTCTGATGTGAGGCAGTATATTTCAGAAAATGCAAATGATGATCCCCTATTCGTGGCCATCACTGGTTGGCCGTCGATTCTCTTTCATCTCCCCCATTGGTCTATAAAGTAGAAACTTTTCTATGTCTTCTATAATAAAGTACATGAATTTAATTCAAAACTCAACATTAATAATTGCGAGAATAGTTCAGATATCGAGAATTTCAAAAAACACTAATGACCACAACAGTTGTCATCATCGTCCATCTTTACAAGACCTCCTTTTAAGAAATGACTTTTAAAGATTGTTTCAAGGTCTCGGCAAGAATTGAGCAAGAATGAAAATATATCTTTGGCAAATCAAGCAGTTTTTGTGCATGATTTTGAGAGGATGGATATTGATCCATAAGATTTTAGCACCCCGCCCCCCTACAATTTGGTATCAGAGCTTATGCTGTTTAAAGTTACGGAACTAGTAAATATTTGGATGGATTTATTTGATTAATTTATTATTTGATTAATTTATTAATTATGACTGACTTATTTGATAAAACTAAATTTAGATATTCCCCAAAATATTATTTAGATGAATAAAGTATAAAAATTATAAAAATATAAAGAATTAAAGCAAATAATATCTAAAAAATGTAAAGAATTAAAAATAAAGATAGAAAGACTTCAATATAACATAATTGTCAATGTTAGTAAAAACTCAATAAATTCACAAAAAGAAGAAATATCAAACTTAGAATCAACAATAGATAGTCTAGAATATACATACCGACATGAGCTATTAACAATAAAATAAAAATGAATAAAGAAGAATTTATAATAGATGAAAAAATATATGAAAATCATGAAGAATTAAAAATAAAAATAGTATTTTCTAATCTAGGAAGAAGGTATAAGAAAATAAGTGAACATTTATATTTAATATTAGAAAAAGAAGAATGAAAATTAGAAGATAAATTGACAGCTATGGTAAGAACAGAAAAAGAAAATGAAAAAATAGATAGAAAAAAGAAAATAAAAAAAATAAAACAACAAACTACAGAAGAAATACGAAAAATAGAAGAAACCAAAATAGTAGGATTGCTGAATTAGAAAAATAACTACAAATGCTAAAAGATTTGTATGAAAAAACACAGAAAAAAAAGAAGAAAAAGATATAGAACAAAAATTATTAAACGAGATAAATCAATTTAAAGAAAAATTAGAAATAAATGAAATAGATGTTGAAGAAACAGATAATTATGATTCAGAAGATAGTGAAACATATACAGAAATCTTAACAAATACAAAAAATTTAGAAATCAATGAAAAACAAGAAGTAATTAATGAAGAAAACTTAGAAAATAGAAATACAGAAATAAATACTCTTGATAAAAAAAAAGATGAAAATATAATACCTAGAACATTAGAAATAAGAAAACCTACATATTATAAGAATAAATTTAAAATATATAATCTAAAATATGAATATGACAAATGGACACCAAAACAAATAGTTAATAAAAATTATAACCTTTTAGACTTAGATTGTGTAATAGATACAGAAAAAACAATACAATTATGGATAGGATATATGACAAAATAATTATTAGAAAATAATATAAACACAACAGATGCACCAGAATATATAGAAAGAACACTAATAGGAACAGTGAAATTATGGTTTTCAAATTTAACTGAAAATAGCAAGAAGGTATTAAGAACTGATAAACCTACAGAAGGAACATCATCAACAACTACAACTAAATTAACACCTATAGAATTATTAAAAAAATATGAAATAGCTATAAAAGACGAATTTAGCAGCATGACAACAACAAAAGAAGAACAAAATGAAGAGAAAGATACAAATAGGAATTTAATGTTAAAATTAGAAATATGTAATATGTGTTACATAGATGAGTATACTTGCGCATTTAATATTATTATAAAGGAACATATAATACAGAAGAAAATAAGAAGATTATATTTTAGTAAATTACCCAAACCATTTAGTTCAAAAATAATAAAGAGTTGGGATGAAGCAAAAATAGTAGATACTCTAGGAGCAAGAATAAAATTTTTACAACAATGGTATAAAAACCTATGTGAAAAATATAAAGAAGAAATAAAAATGGAAAAAACATTAATAAGAAATTTAGAATGTTGCAAAGATAAAATAGCGCCTCAATTTGGATGCGAAGAAAGATATTATAAGAAAAGAAAAAGACATAAGAAATACAAAAAATCAAAATATAAATATAATAAACCAAGAAAAAGATATTATGTAAAAAAATTATAAACATAAAAGACCATATAGAAAAAAAGAAATCTATAAAAGAATGTACTTGTTATAATTGCGGAAAATTAGGACATTTAGCTAGAGATTGTAAATTACCTAAAAACCCAAAAAATAAACAAATATCAGAAATAAAAATAGAAAATACAGAATATATGCAGATAGATTATATAGATTATGAATTGGAAAGTGAAGATAGTATATATGAAATTTCAGAGAATGAAACAGATAATGAAATAGATAGTGAATTAGATGAATTAAATGACTGAAGAAGATATAAAAATAATAACAAAGGAAGAATATTTAAATGAAGAATGAACAAATCAAAAAATAATATTTGATAGTCACATATTTGATGAAATAAAAGGAAAAGAATTAGATTTAAGTGTAGCAAAAATATTTAAAATACCAACAATAAAAAACATATTTAGTAAAAGAAAAGAAGAATACTACGTAGTAAGCCAAAAATAACATGTAATAGACTGTAGACATGCAAAAGGTAAAGCTAGTATACCACTAGTAACAAAAAGGATAATTAATAAAGAAATAAACGATATAAAAAATTAGAGACCCAATAAAATACGTACACCTAGAAGGTACAGAGATATTAATAAAAGTATGTTTCAGAGAAGGAATAGATACACCAATAGAATTATACCTAGAAGATGATAGAATTATAAAACCTATAGAAAAAAGTATAATAACTGCTATAAAAGGAAATTTAATATACCAAAAAATTAAATTTATAATAAGTGCGAATTATTCAGTAGCAATAACAGATAAAAATATAGATAAATCATTAATATTATATTAGAAAATATCAGGAATAGAACTAACCCTAGGAAGTAAAATATTTACAGTAAAATGTAAAATTCTATATGTATTAACAACAAAATATAAAATAACGGAAAAAAAATAAAATTAACAAAATACAAATAGAAAGTCCTTTTGAACAATTTGAAAAAACAATTGATAATAATGATTATAGTTATAGAGACATAGATATAGAAGAAAATTTAGAAATAATAAATGATAGAATAAGCACAACAAAAAAATAGCTTATGAAAAATCAGAATCATCAAGTTCATCAAAAAGAACAAGTTATGAAACAAATTCAACAACTAATTAAACCAATATTACATAACAGGAACAATACATGAAAATGAATATTAATAATTTTAAATACGGGACAAGAAGAAAATTATATAGCAAGATATCTAATAAAAAATGAGGAAATAAAATCTGACAATATAGGAGTTAGAAAAATAAAAATAGAATTTGAAATAAAGGAAGAAATGTAAAAAGTAGACATAATATTAGGAATAAAATGGCTAGAACAAGTAAAACCATATAATATAGAGCGTACACAATTATCTATAACATATAACAGAGAGAAATTATTCTTAAGAAGAGTTTTAACATGATATGAAAATATATGTATTAATGAAGATAGTAGTAGAAGGGTATTACAGTAGATATTATACGCCTCTGATAGATACAGGAGCAGAAGCTAATTTATGTAGATATAATTGTTTACCAAAAAGTAAATGGGATAAATTAAAGACACCAATAATAGTTAAAGGATTTAATAACGAAGGAAGCTTAATTACTGATAAAGCTAAGAATGTAAAAACACAAATATGGGATAAAATATTAATAATAGAAGAAATCTATAATTATGAGTTAACATCAAAAGATATACTTTTACGAATGCGGTTTTTAGATAAATTATATCCACATATAATAACTAGAACGGATTGGTGGTTTACAACACCATGTAAACAGAAAGTAAGAGCAAAAAGAGTTACTAATAAAATAAGAAAGAAAACTTATTGGATAGAAGGAAGTGAAAAAATTACACAAAAAATAAAAAATATAAAAAATACTGAAGATACAATAGAATTGGTCGTATTTTCAATAAATAAAAAGGAAATAACTATATTTTCAATAAGTAAGATAGAATAATTAAGAAAAAATTAGAACAATTATATAGTGAAGATCGATTAAAAGGATGGAAAAAACATAAAACCACTATAAAAATTGAATTACTAGATAAAAATAGCATAATAACTCAAAAACCATTAACATATAATTTTGACGATTTAAAAGAATTTAAAATGCACACAGAAGAATTATTCGAAAAAACAATATATACAAAAAAGTAATAGTAAACATAATAGCTCAGCATTTATAGTAAATAAACATAGTGAACAAAAAAGAGGAAAAAGTAGAATGATTATTGATTATAGAAATTTAAATGCAAAAACTATGACATATAATTACCCAATACCAAATAAAATATTAAAAATAAGACAATTACAAGGATATAATTACTTTAGTAAATTTGATTGTAAATCAGGATTTTACCATTTAAAGTTAGAAGAAGAATCTAAGGAATTAACCGCATTTACGGTACCACAAGGATTTTATGAATGGAATGTACTACCATTTGGATATAAAAATGCACCAGGTAGATGTCAACATTTTATGGATAGTAATTTTAAACAATTGCCTAATTGTATAGTATATATAGATGATATACTCTTATATACAAAAACCAAAGAAGAACATTTAAAATTATTAGAACAATTTAAGGATATAATGGAAAAATCAGGAATAAATTTAAGTGAAAAGAAAGCTGAAATTATGAAAAATCAGATAGAATTTTTAGGAATACAAATAGATAAAAGTGGATTAAAAATGCAACAACCTATAGTATAAAAAATAATAAATTCAAAAGAAGAATTAGATACAAAAAAAAAAATTACAATCATTTTTTGGATTAGTAAACCAAGTAAGAGAATATATACCAAAATTAGCAGAAAACCTAAAGCCTTTACAGAAAAAAATTAAAAAAGGATGTAGAATATAATTACAATGAAGAAGATAAAAAACAAATTCAAAAAATAAAAATACTTTGTAAAGAATTACCAAAATTACAATTTCCAGACGAAAATAGAAAATTTATATATATAGTAGAAGCAGATGCTAGTGAATGTAGTTATGGAGGAGTACTTAAATATAGATATGAAGAAGAAAAATTAGAACACCATTGTAGATACTACTCAGGTACGTTTAATGAAACATAAATAAAATAGGAAATAAATCGAAAAGAATTATGTTCATTATATAAATGTTTATTAGCATTTGAGCCATATATTGATTATAACAAGTTTATTGTATGAATAGATAATACACAAATACGTTAGTGGCTAACAAAGATAATACAAAATTCAGTTACAACAAAAGAGATTCGGAGACTAGTCTTGAATATATTAAATTTCACATTTACAATTGAAGTAATTAGTACTAACAAAAATGTTATTGCAGATTACATATCAAGACAAAGCTACACAGACTGATATAATAGAAGAAGAGACTCTAGAAAAGATATTCAACACCATAACTACGCTTTCAATAAAAGTGGACAGTATGGGTATTGAAATAGAAAAGCTAAAGACTAATGAAGTAAAACTGAAGTCTGAAGCTACAAAACAGCTAACTCAGCAGTGTGCAGACCTATGTCGATCGGAACACATTAAAATTCCAGAGCTAGAAGGAGATGTTGGGATACTCCATGAAACCCATAACGTTTATCAATCTACTTCTGCAGGTACAAGTAAAGGAGTTAGGAAAAACACAAATATAAACCTAAACAGACTATTTGATAAACCATTTATTCCAAATACACCAAAAGATCCTACGTTCATACCCCCACAAATTACCACATACCGAGATTGTTTAAACCAAGACAAAAAGACCTACAACTATACAGCCCGAACATACATAGAAAATATTTACAAAATCCAAACCTTCTTAAATACCAACGTTAGAGCTATAAACATCCAAGAACCACATACGAATTACATAACCCAGAAGCTAATTGGATACAATAAGCTAATTGCTTTACCCAAAACCAAACCAAGTCTAGTTAAAACCTGTTACGAATATGGACTACTGAGTACCATATATACCCAAGACGGAAATGAAATATCTACTATACCAGAAATATATGAGTCATTTAATATTTTTAAAAGAATAACCAAAGTTAACCTATTTTTTATAAAATTTTACACAGCACCAGCAGAGATATTGTATGATGAAGTTAAATTACCTATACAAGTTGTAAAAATAGGAATGACCCGAGATATGATTATACCAGAAGATATTACTCAACAACCAGAAATACCGAGAATTGAGATACCAAATTTTTATGCAAATAAGAGAATTATTAGACTATCCACGATTCTTCAAGAGTTAGCAAACACTTATCGTAACAGAAATCCTATATGGAGTTATTATTCAAGAGGTAATGTAATAGTATACTCAAATTCAAAGGAACTATGAGAAGTAGATATGGAAGACGTTAGGCAATGGATCTTGACGTTACTCAATCTAGAGAAAAAACCTATCGCCAGAGCCATTAGAGAAAAATTTATTTCGGAAGAATTATTAACCAAATATTGCAAGTTTATTGGACATAAATATCCAGACCATCAATGTTCAAAATATAATGGAGAAGATAATATTGTCCCAGAGGTTCAACTGGAATAGAAGAAGATAAAAGTGACAGCTGGAAGATGCAAGATATGAAGCAATAATGGAGATACAGAGCAATAAAAAGAAGATAGATACAACAACAAAGGAAAATCAACCACGGATAAAGAAAAGAAGACAAAGTTATCAAAAAGTCATTAAAGATATGAAAAGGACATATGACTTACAGTTTTCAACATGTGAATTATTATAGCTTTTGATTTCTTTTACGTAAAAGACATTGTATAGTTAGTTTTTACTAGGTTAGGTACCATTATTAGCCTACTATAGGCTTTTTGACCTTTTTAAGTTTTTAAGACTATAGGTAAAAGATTAGTATTTTCTAGGAATAGTAGGTAGATACGTGTAAAGTTAGAACAGTGTAAAATATTTGAAATAAGTATGATAAATAGAAGAGCATTCGCTCAGATGAAGGTAAGCCTTCATGCTTTGAAGCACAAAATCTCTCTTGTCCACAATAAATATTTTGCTTATTTATTAAAAAACAGGTAAATTTTAATGGAAAAAATCTATGGAGGAACAAAGCTTAGAATTACTAAACCTACCAGAACAGGTATATTCATTTACTATTATGAATAGCTAAATTCATAAATTCCTAACAATCATGATATGATAAAATAAGTTCATGTTAGTTGCTTTATAGTAGAATTATTCAAAAAATAGAATGTTAAGAAGTTTATTAGCAAAGTGAAAAAGGAGAAAAATCCCTAAGAACTATGCCATCCTAAAGGTGAAATCGGTGAGGCAAGAAAGCCATGATAGGAGAGTAACCAGAGTAGAGGCGCTGTTTAAGGGAAAAGTATCCAGATTACCATGCTAATAGTGATTGAAGAATATGCTATTTAAGAATAATCTAGTATATAGCAATCTAAAGTGATCATATTTTGTTATGTGCACGGTTGAAGGGTAATCTGGATACTTTTTTCTTAAACAGCGCGTCTACTCTTGTTACTCCCCTATCACGACTTTCTTGCCTCACCGGTTTCACCTTTAGGATGGCATAGTTCTTAGGGATTTTTTTCCTTTTCCACTTTGCTAATAAACTTCTTAACATGCTATATTTCGAATAGTTCTACTATAAAGCAACTAACATGAACTTATTGTATTATATCATGATTGTTAGGAATTTATGAATTTAGCTATTCATAATAGTAAATGAATATACCTGTTTTGGTAGGTTTGGTAATTCTAAGTTTTGTTCCTCCATAGATTTTTTCCATTAAAATATACCTGTTTTTTAATAAATAAGCAAAATATTTACTGTGGACAAGAGAGATTTTGTGCTTCAATGCATGAAAGCTTACCTTCATCTGAGCGAATGATCTTTTATTTATAATTATAACGCCCCGATTTTCTGAACTGGAATACTACACGGTGCTCATGACCCCGAAGGACCACAAGATAATCTATGATTGATATCTGTACCTATAACTGCATAATATACATATAAAATGCGAAAACATGAACAAAGAGGGCGTAAGGTTCAATCTTGAATAATAAAATACCTGAAATAAGGTGGTATCACAGTACCAAAACAAAACTAAAAATACTAAAGTCTAAATCTGAAAACTCTATAATCGTCTGAAAGCCTCTAAACTGTCTGAATAAGGAGTTGAAGGAACATATCTCCAACTAACTCCCTAAACTAAAAATAAACTGAAATACTAGAATAATATATGTAACAATCATGTCCTCGAAAGATGAGGAATCACTGCTTATTGAACTGCTACTGCTGATCTAGAATCTGCACCTCAAAACCTATGGTGTAACATAAAAGAAAGCACCATAGCGTAAATGCGTCAGTACATCTAAAGTATTGAGTATATGTAGGGGTAGGCTAAATGCATGGGGTTTATATGCATGAACATGCTGACTAATATGAACGTGAGAATACATACATACATACATACGTAACTGCTACTAAACTCATGGAGATACTGACTACTTGAGTTTGAACTCTGACAATATAAGTTTAGTGATAATGAGATGCTGAATGACTGATAACATGGATTACTGTATCTACAGTCCTAATTCTGGGGAAAACTATCTAAGTTCCAAAATTTATTTGAACATCTAAGTTTAAGATCAGTCCTAGCTAACGAGTGATCTCTGAAACTGATAATGAGAATACTCGATTGAATCTAAGATTGAGATCAAGCATTTCTATTGAGTGACCTCTAGATCTAATAATAAGCATCTAAATATGGGACCATGCCTATCTGACGGGATGGTCCAAGAATCAATGGAACTATTTAAGTTCCTTACTGAGATTGATGACTGTATCTGACAGTCCTGATTCCTGATTTCTACTCTAAAGACTGATACTAAAACTGTAACTGTGACTGTGGGAGGTAGTAACCTAACCGACATGCCCCGATATTGTACTGGTGGGTTTCAATCTTTGCCCTGATTGGAAAGGTGTCAATACCGTGCCACGGGTAGAGACCTCTACTATGGTCAAGCCTCTCTGACGGGTGATCCTGAATAGGAAATCAAGCCTAAGGAAATATAATAATCAAGTATAGCCTTAATCTGACGGGTGACTTTTGTACTGCACTGGCTACGCAGTTCTGGAGTACAGGGATTGCTGCTAATGGCTCTGCCTTTATAACGGGAAAATCATCATCCCTGCACTCGCTCGGTGCTAGTCCCTACTTCCAACTGAAAGACTCTAAGAAGATTAACTGTGATGAACTTACTAACTGAACTGAACTGATTAACTGAGCTGATAATATTTTCTTAGCTGAACTAAGGTGAATTCACTGAGTTTTGTTGACTGACGAAAAAGCTACTTGAGATATGAGGTCTGATAGAAAGTACTAAAACTACGGGGACTATTGACCTACTGAGATTTTTGAGTTTTTCTGAGTCACGTGACTAACTAAAATCTATGGAGCATAGCTTGACTGAGGATATCTTGAAACATGATACTAGCTCTAGGCACACAGCTATAGTTTTCGGGTACAAGTACCCCCAGGACTCGAAAGAAGGAAACTGACACACATGACTGACTTGATCATAAGAGTAGAGTCCACAATTCACAATATCATAAGTAAGGATTTCATAATAAGAATGATTCTCAACAAACTATCACATGATCGGGAATGCACACAACATGTATATAATTTCATGGCTTCAATAACATGGTCATTCCATATCACAAAATATCATGAGCATCTCATACAACATCTTCAATTCAAGACAATAGCATGGGGATCACGTTGAACATAAACTTAGAACATGGAATAGTCATTTAGGACTTATTATGTCATAAAAGCATGATTTCTATTCTCTTAGGTATTTTCACAAACACCTTACATGCACATCTTAGGCATAGGTGGATTCATCAAGATTACAAACATTCAACCACCAATTTCACATATTTATACATTAAATACCACCATATCCTCATACAAAACATACAAAGATCCCATCTTAGGCAACATCAAACTCCAACCACATGAACATCAACCACCAACAACATAAACATCATAATACATAATTTAAAAGATGGTTATTGAGCTTCATGGATGAAAAGAGTCCATGAATCAACTCATGCATACCTTAGAAGGAAGATTCTTGATGATTGACGAAGGAATTTTCCTTGAAATTGGATCTTCAAGCTTAATTATGCAACCCTAGTTGTTTTTCTCTTTTAGTGCTCTTAGATGATGAAATTAAGATGTTAGTAGGGTTGTAATGTAATTAGGAGCTATATATTTCGTAAGGTTAAGTTTAGAGACGCGTAAGGAGTATTAAAAGACTTAATTACCCTCAAAATAACTCAAAATGGAGTGTTTTTGGCACTTGGAACTGACTTAGGCGGCGCCCAAGTAATCACACAAGCCAGGTTGGGCAGCGCCTAACCAATCACCTAAGTTTGGTTGGGCGGCGCCTAACCAATCGCATACCCTTACTGTCTCTCACGAAAATGGGCATAACTTTTTGCTCGGGTATTGGATTAAGGCGAAATTAGTATTGTTGGAAAGCTAATTTGATTATCTATAATTTGGTGGGTAGAAATATGAAGAAATACCACATTAACATCGAGTTATACTTGTTCAAATATGACCCTTATGAAATCAAACACTAAAACTTGATGGATTCAAAAACTCTTAGCTTGTATTACCTTAAGTGACTCATATGAACAGGCTTAATGCTTCATAAGCTATCTTATCGCTAGGATACTCATTGTAAGTCATGTACTCAAGTATAAATCACAGGATAGGAGATTTCATATGTAAGAAAAATGGTTCGTCTCCTAGCTGAGAAACATGCGGGGTATTACAATATCTCCCCCTTGGGAACATTCATCCTCGAATGGAAATTAACTGAGGTGGGAGAGATGATAAGATGAAGTACGTATAAGACATACACTACTACAACATGGGTTCATGACTGACATGAATGAAAGCTGAGCACAACATACTGAACATGCATATCTGATGCATGGGAAGCTGATTCATGAATATAAGACTGAGAATTCTAATAAAGTGAGTTTTCTCAAAATGAGAATGCATATCTAATGCATGATTACATGACTGACATGATATGTAAATGTATGAGTGAAGATACTGATATGTAGTACTTTTTCTACTGAATACGTATATCTAATGTCTGAATATTTGACTGAGCTGGCTCTTGAAAGCTTAACTGATTATGCCATGGCACTTGATAACTAACTTATAACGGGAACATGAAAGCATCAAGAAAAGGTGGGGTGTCTCCCCCTTGAGACACTATATCCCTCTAGGAATGTTTACCTTGCTGAGATACTAGGGTGATGCACCAGGCATCTATGAACTAGATTATATTGGGGGTCTGAAACTAATGCATAAGATGGACTGAACTTGAAACTACTAGGAGGTTCTACCTTGAAATAGTTACATTCTCTGAGATTTTGGATAGCATGAATAGATGCAAGGATAAGAAAACAAGCAATACAAATCTGACTGCTCACTGGCACGACATGAATACTGAAAAAAGAGAGATTGTTCCTAAAACATCTTATAGCCTCCTGTACATAAATGTGGCGCACAACACATCTATGTACAAGACACTACTAGATATGGCTTTTAGACTTCCTAGGACTCTACCTTAGGCTCTGATACCAAGTTTGTAACGCCCTAATTTTTTGCATTGGAACACAACGCGGTGCTCATGACCCCAAAGGACCACAAGCTAACCCATGACTGATATCAGTACCTATAACTGCATAATATACATAGAAAATATAGAAACATGAACAAAGAAGGCGTAAGGTTCAATCTTGAATAATAAAATATCTGAAATAAGGTGGTATCACAGTACCAAAACAAAACTGAAAATACTAAAGTCTAAATCTGAAAACTCTATAATCGTCTGAAAGGCTCTAAACTGTTTGAATAAGGACTTGAAGGAACATGTCTCCAACTAACTTCCTAAACGAAAAATAAAATGAAATACTGGAATAATAAATGTAAAAATCATGTCCTCGAAAGATGAGGATTCACTTCTTGCTGAACTGCTACTGCTGATCTAAAATCGGCACCTCAAAACCTATGGTGTAACATAAAAGAAAGCACCATAGCGCAAATGCGTCAGTACATCTAAAGTACTGAATATACGTGGGGGTAGGCTAAATGCATGGGGTTTATATGCATGAACATGCTGACTAATATGAACGTGAGAATACATATATACATTCATACATACATAACTGCTACTAAACTCATGGAGATACTGACTACTTGAGTTTGAACTCTGACAACATAAGTTTAGTGATAATGAGATATTGAATGACTGATAACATGGATTACTATATCTGCAGTCCTAATTCTGGGGAAAGCTATCTAAGTTCCAAACTTTATTTGAACATCTAAGTTTGACATCAGTCCTAGCTAACGAGTGATCTCTGAAACTGATAATGAGAATACTCGACTGAATCTGAGATTGAGATCAAGCCTGTCTTCCGGGTGACCTCTAGATCTAATAATAAGCATCTGAATATGGGACCAAGCCTATCTGACAGGATGGTCCAAGAATCAATGGAACTATCTGAGTTCCTTACTGAGATTGATGACTGTATCTGTCAGTCCTGATTCCTGATTTCTACTCTGAAGATTGATACTGAAACTATAACTGTTACTATAATTGTGAGAGGTAGTAACCTAACCGACATGCCCCGATACTGTACTGGTGGGGTCCAATCTTTTCCCTGATTAAAAGGGTGTCAATACCGTGCCACTGGTAGAGACCTCTACTATGGTCAAGCCTCTCTGACGGGTGACCCTGAATAGGAAATCAACCCTAAGGCAGTATAATAGTCAAGTATAGCCTTAATCTGATGGGTGACTTCTGTCCTGCACTAGCTACGCATTTTTGGAGTACAGGGAATACTGCTAACGATTCTGCCTTTATAACAAGAAAATCGCCATCCCTGCACTCGCTCGGTGATAGTCCCTACTCCCAACTAAAAGACTCTAAAAGGATTAACTACGTTACAATGACTAACTAAATTGAACTGATTTATAAACTGATTAATTGAGATGATAATATTTTCTTTGCTGAACTAAGCTGAATTCACTGAGTTCCATTGACTGACGAAAAAGCTACTTGAGATCTGAGGTCTGACAGAGAGTACTAAAACTACTGGGTCTATTGAACTACTGATATTTTTGAGTTTTTATAAGTCACGTGACTAACTGCAATCTATGGAGCATAGCTTGACTAAGGATGTCTTGAAACATGACACTAGCTCTAGGCACACAACTATAGTTTTTGGGTACAAATACCCCCAGGACTCGAAGGAAAGAAACCGACACACATGACTGACTTGATCATAAGAGTAGAGTCCACAATTCACATTATAATAAGTAAGGATTTCATAATAAGAATGATTCTCAACAAACTATCACATGATCGGGAATGCATACAACATGTATATACTTGCATGGCTTCAATAACATGGTCATATCATATCACAACAATATCATGAGCATCTCATACAACATCTTCAATTCAAGACAATAGCATGGGGATCACGTTGAACATAAACTTAGAACATGGAATAGTGATTTAGAACTTATAATGTTATAAAAACAAGATTTCTATTCCCTTAGGTATTTTCACAAACACCTTACATGCACATCTTAGGCATAGGTGGATTTATTAAGATTACAAACATTCAACCACCAATTTCACATATTTGTACATTAAATACCACCATATCCTCATACAAAACATACAAAGATCCTATCTTAGGCATCATCAAACTCCAACCACATGAACATCAACCACCAAAAATATAAACATCATAATACATAATTTAGAAGATGGTTCTTGAGCTTCATGGACAAAAGGAGTCCATGAATCAACTCACGCATACCTTAGAAGGAAGATTCTTGATGATTGATGGAGGAATTTTCCTTGAAATTGGATCTTCAAGCTTAATTATGCAACTCTAGTTGTTTTTCTCTTTTAGTGCTCTTGGATGATGAACTTAAGATTTTAGTAGGGTTGTAATGTAATTAGGAGCTATATATTTCGTAGGGTTAAGTTTAGGGACGTGTAAGGAGTGTTAAAAGACTTAATTACCCTCAAAATAGCTCAAAATGGAGTATTTTTGGCACTTGGAACTGACTTAGGCGGCGCCCAAGTAATCACACAAGCCAGGTTGGGTGGCGCCTAACCAATCACCCAAGTTTGGTTGGGCGGCGCCTAACCAATCGCATACCCTTACTGTCTCTCACGAAAATGGGCATAACTTTTTGCTCGGGTATTGGATTAAGGCGAAATTAGTATTTTTGGAAAGCTAATTTCTATAATATGGTGGGTAGAAATATTAAGAAATACCATATTAACATCGTGTTATACTCATTCAAATATGACCCTTATGAAATCAAACACTAAAACTTGATGGATTCAAAAACTCTTAGCTTGTATTACCTTAAGTAACTCATATGAACATGCTTAATGCATCATAAGCCATCATATCGCTAGGATACTCATTGTAAGTCATGTACTCAAGTATAAATCACAGGATAGGATATTTCATCTGTAGGAAAAATGGTTCGTCTCCTAGCTTAGAAACATGCGGGGTATTACAATAATACTGAAATCGAATATTTTACACTGTTCTAACTTTACACGTATCTAAACACTATTCCTAGAAAAGACTAATCTTTTAGCTAAAGTCTTAAAAACTTAAAAAGGTCAAAAAGCCTATAGTAGGCTAATAATGGTACCTAACCTAGTAAAGACTAACTATACAATGTATTTTACGTAAAAGAAATCAAAAGCTATAATAATTCACATGTTGAAAACTTTAAGTCATATGTCCTTTTCATATCTTTAATGACTTTTTGATAACTTTGTCTTCTTTTCTTTATCCGTGGTTGATTTTTCTTTGTTGCTGTATCTATCTTCTTTTTATTACTCTGTATTACCATTATTTCTTCATATCTTGTATCTTTCAGCTATCGCTTTTATCTTCTTCTATTCTAGTTGAAACTCTGGGACAATATTATCTTCTCTATTATATTTTGAATATTGATGGTCTGGATATTTATGTCCAATTAACTTGCAATATCTGGTTAATAATTCTTCCAAAATAAATTTTTCTCTAATGGCTCTGGCGATAGGTTTTTTCTCTGGATTGAGTAACGTCAAGATCCATTGCCTAACGTCTTCCATATCTGCTTCTCGTAGTTTCTTTGAATTTGAGTATACTATTACATTACTTCTTGAATATTAACTCCATATAGAATTGCTGTTGCGATAAGTGTTTGCTAACTCTTGAAGAATCGTGGATAGTCCAATAATTCTCTTATTTGCATAAAAATTTGGTATCTCAATTCTAGATATTTCTAATTATTGAGTAATATCTTCTGGTATAATCATATCTCGGGTCATTCCTATTTTTACAACTTGTATAGGTGATTTAACTTCATCATACAATATCTCTGCTGGTGCTCTGTAAAATTTTATAAAAAATAGGTTACCTTTGGTTATTCTTTTAAAAATATTAAATGACTCATATATTTCTGGTATAGTGGATATTTCATTTCCGTCTTGGGTATATATGGTACTAAGTAGTCCATATTCGTAATAGGTTTTAACTAGACTTGGTTTGGTTTTGGGTAAAGCAATTAGCTTATTGTATCTGATTAGCTTCTAGGTTATGTAATTCGTATGTGGTTCTTGGATGTTTATCGCTCTGGTGTTGGTATTTAAGAAGGTTTGTATTTTGTAAATATTTTCTATGTATGTTTGGGCTGTATAGTTGTAGGTCTTTTTGTCTTGGTTTAAACTATCTCGGTATGTGGTAATTTGTGGGGGGTATGAACATAGGATCTTTTGGTGTATTTGGAATAAATGGTTTATCAAATAGCCTATTTAGGT
>NC_061121.1:59464891-59580076 GCF_002878395.1 Capsicum annuum | reverse complement strand
TATCTTCTTAGGTCTTAGTTATTTTCTTATATTTTGAATGTCAATAAGATTTCACTTACGAAAGTGGTACATGAAAGTTTATGAACTTTTATCTATGAAAGATTTTTTGCTCTTTTTGATGTTGTATGTCACGATCCAAATTTGTCGTAAGTGGCAGCAACACTAACCCTACGATGGAAGAACCATCCAAATTAAACTACTTAAACTCAATATTTAGCTAAAATTAAGATAAATTAATTACTTTATTAAATAATACAATATCTCAGAATATTTTAGTAGAGATAAAATGCAGAAATATAGGAGCATCTAAAACAACTCCAAAGTCATTGCACCAAAATACTATAAATGTCAACAAACGGATCCAACCTAAAATAGAATAAAAATATCCATGTCTAAGACAAAAGAACAAAATCTAAATAAAAGAATCATGACTTCCCAGAAGATGTAGCTCGCCCTTGAGTCGCAATATCTTCCAATCTAAGGCCGAGTGTTGTTGTAGTCGCCGAAAGATGCTCTATACTCAACAAAAAAGAAGAGTACAAATAATATAAGTACAAAGCCATTATGTACTGGTAGGTTCACCGAAAAATCCAAAATAACTATGAACAAATAATCATAACTTAGTAATAGATACAATCATGAACACCTAACAATACCTTTACCTCATTTATGTAGCATTTAGCTCTTTTTCAAACAACGCCAAAGATTTCAGCAAGTGCAAGTCAATATAGACAATATGCCAAGTCAAAACCATGACTACCAACATTACTTAAGCCAAAAAAACCACAAACTATTAATCATAAGTTACATCTTGCCTCAAATACACAAGTAAGTAGACATTAATAGAAGATACACCATGTATTTATATTATTAGACCGGACCACTAAAGAATCTAATTTAACAATAACAATAATATTAATAATCACAAACCCAGTCCACTTAAGGAACCATCAAACTCACCAATACTTTCTAAACTCTTGTTAAGGGTCTTATGTTCGTCGACTAGCCATGACCTATATGGGATGATCTCTTGTTCATGTTCCAATATCCTAATATCTAGTGTCTTCTAGCCTTATACTAACTAATTTTGTGATGATGTCCATTACTGACATATCTCACAATATGTAACGTCCCAAGTCTATACCCCGGATGCTCATGGTGCTTACAACCCCGAACGACTACAAGCTAACCCATGACTGATATCTGCTGTGAGCACTGAATAATAATACTGAAATAAATACAAAAAATAGGCTGAAATGCCATAAGTTTCAAATTCTAAAATACTGGTAAATAATAAAATCTGATAAACGTCTAAAATTTGAATACTTTCTAAATTAGTCTAGTCTGAAAAGCCTCTAACTGAATTGCCTGAATATGGAGTTGATGGGATAAGCCCCCAACTAACTCCAACTACTGAACTATTGATAAAATAATAAATAAACTAAAAGCATGCCCTCGATAGATGAGGACTCACTACTGAAACTACTGCTGATAACTGAATCTGACTATGTGCGGTCAGGAACCTGAGCGTCCGAACCTATAATATGAGACATCATAGCTCAAAAAAAGAGTATGCGTCAGTACGTGGAATATACTGGTATGCTAGATGAGGCAGTCTAATATGCATGGGTTCATATGCATGAACAAATAACTGACTGGGTAACATGGCTATAACTGAATGAGAGTACATGTATAACTGAAAGTGATAAAACACTGATTATGCAACAAAGTGAACATATCTACATATACTGTGTCTGAGATTATAGTAACACTGGATACTGAGTTCTAATAACTGAAAGACTGATAACTGAGTTTACTATTACTGCAATGCTATTAATTGAGTGACTGTTTCTAACAGTCCTAATTCTGTAGAACTGTGCTGAGTTCAATATTGAGATGAGTGACTGTGTATGGCAGTCCTGGTTCTATAGAACTAAACTGAGTTTTATACTAAGACTGAAACTAAAACTGTGGGAGGTAATCATCTAACCAATATGCCCCTCTCTGAACTGATTGGGGTCCAACTTATAACCCTAGGTGGAAGGGTGTCCGTACCGTGCCATGGGTAAAGGCAAGTGCTGAGTCACCTTCATCTAGCAGGTGCTCTGAACGAGAAGGTGGTACCCTCAACTGGCAGGTAGAGCACCTCATCAACCCTCAACTGGTAGATTGATGTCTCAACCTACGCTGGCTATATAGTTATGGAATACAAGGATTGCTTCTAGGGATCACACCCTCTACTGGCAGCTGAGTCCCCATCCTTGGGTTTACTCGGTGCTGAATTCTAATCCCAACTGAATAGACACTGAACTGATTTCTAATCTGTTCTAGGCTAGACTGAACTGTTACTGATCGTATTAACTGACTAAACTGGACTGAGTTCATTGAGTATTGTAACTGATTGAGTATTTTGAGTCTATTTGCTGACTGGATATACTGAGTTCTGTACTAACTGAATGCTGCTGTATGTGACATTACTGAGACTATTTTAAAACTACTATAATATTAGATAAACAGCTAGATTGTCGGGAATTAGATACCCCTAGGACCCGATAACATGAAAAGTAAAGCATAGCATAATCTTAAAAAGCATTACAATGTCCATAACTCATTCATAGACATTTTATCAAACACTTGTAAGATATAAACTTGCACATATGCTAGCATGTCATGATTTCCCCATTAATCCACATGAGCAATTTATCAAAAACATGGGGAACATAATCGATACACATAATACCAATCAACATGTAGACATTATGATTTCCAATCCCAACTTACAAATTCAAGGTCTTTAACATGAATTCACATAATACTACACACATGTCAAATAAATTTACATGAATCGTGTAATAAATCATGAATTAGAAACCCAATTAACATCATAATCATGAATACATTCAAACCTAATATGGAATTCATGAAATCAATAAACTTGAAGTTTAAAAAGAGGTTCTTTAACTCCAAGGATGGAAGAAAACCCTTGGATGAATACCTAACATACCTTGGTGCTTGAATTCGTGAAGATTGATGGTGTGTTCTTGAATTTTGAATTTGAAATTTGACGCCCTAGGTTTTGGTTCTTGAGATTATTTGAGAATAATGAGTGAAATTTTCCTTTAGAAAGGCTAAATTACATATTTTGGGGCTAAATAGGAGTAGGAAAATGGACCTAAATACCCCTCTAGACGCAGAATTAAAAGAGAAAAAACTGCGCCCAGTGACGTGCAGACCGCCGCATCACATCGATGGAATCAACATAATGATCAATGCACCGTGTCGAGTTTGCATTGGTTCACTAGAATTGCATTGAAAGCTGGGAAAAAATATTTGCCGATGCAATGGGCTATGCGACACATCGAGATCGCTTCAATCCACTATTTTGGTCACCTGAACATGGTTCAAACGAGGTTCGAAATATCCAAAACTCACCCAAAGTAACGTACTGATATTTCTGATTATGAATCAACCTAAAAATTGATATTTTAAGGTCATAAGGGTCGTGAAATAAGATTTCCAACTTACAAAGGCTAAAATACTTCTAAGTATAAATACTTAGCTGAAATTTCTAAGTTTGGGACCTGTTTTCAAGCTTAATGGACTGTGTTAAGCTTAGAATTTAGTAGGGTCTTACAAATCTCCCCTTTGGGAACATTCATCCTCAAATGAGTCTGATTATGCTGAGAAATACTGATGGACTGAGTTTATACATAGAACATGCATATCTGATACATGGAATACATGAATGAAAGTACTGATAAGTTGAGTTTTCATACTAAATATGCATATCTAACGCATAAGTACATAACTGAACTGATTTGTGAATGCATGAATGAATATGCAACGGTAGTGGATACCAAGTTTATAACTGTAACTGAATATAGAACTAAGCCAATATAAGGAAGACTCTTACCTTAGGCTAAGAATACTGATGAACCTAAGATCATTTATTGAACATGTATGAACAGGATCATGAGAACATAATTGAGTCTGAAACATGATACATGAACTGAATATCATGAACTGAGCTGATTCCTTGGATACATGCCATGACATGGGAATGGTGATATGACTGAGATTAGAACGTGAGAGTCAAATTATGAGTACTCATTACTCCAACTAGATCTTATTACGTAAAGATAAACTGGAAGGTTTAGGACATAAAAGCTCAAGGGTTATAGTGCATCTCCCCCTTGGGACATTATGTCCCCCGAAGAATGCTGACTTGGCTAAGATACTGAGGGAAAGATAGGATGATGCACGGGGAACCTATGAAATAAATCATGAATGAATATTTGGGATATGAAACTGAGTCATGATACATGAACTGAGCTGAACTTTTAACTAACAGAATGCTCCATTCTGGAATGGTCATATCATAAGACTTCAGATAGGACGACTAGGTGGAAAAATGGGAAACCATATGAACTTGTCAGCCTGACTGCTAAACTGAATTATTGGCTTAATGGACTAACTCATACTGAAAACTTATACTCAACTAGAGTATTTTATTAACACTTTTTCTATAAAATTCTACTAACTTTAGGGAGCAAGGAAATCTTGGCATGGTATGAATAAGACATCTGAATAAGAAATCACCACGTGGCTACAATTATATAATATGGACCAAGGCCTAGGAAACATCATCTAAGATAGAGTTACTAAGCCTCATGCACTGCAACTACTAACTTGTAATCTTAGCCACGTTTCTCAACTATTCCCTCAACTAGAATTTCTACTTCAACACTGCATTTCACTTGAGGCTACTAAAAATATTTACATTAGCACTGATAACCCTACCTATTGAGGTCTGAGCTGGATTGAATTCTCATACTATGTTCAAGTGTACTCAAATCTCTGAAATGCATTTAGCTATTTACACATCATCATGACATTCAAGCCTATCATCATAACTATAGCCTTGTATGAAACAAGCACGCAATAGTCATTCCTTAACATAAAACATTTACTCTCTCCTATCTAAGAAATTGCCCATCACTATATCATTTCATAAAGAGAGTTTACTAAAAGGTTAAAACATGAGGTTCTGAAGCATAACACTCAATTGAGACCTGAGGGATAGAATATTAACATCATAGATTTATCAAAAAATCTAACTTAAGGATATACATGACATAATATGAGTTTAGCGGATCATCAAGAGTGTAGCATGAGTCATGGGAATTGAGCATATTGTAAATCATGAGTACATGAGTCATGAGCTACATGACCTGAGTTTGGAGTTTCTGTATTCTTGGAACATGATTCATAACACTAAGTGAACTAGAACTCCTTATACTAAGAACAATAAGCGTACGTGATTTTTGATCATGTGAACGAATATGAGCTATGATCATAGAGCTAACATATAAGGCGTGAGTAGATATCGTGATAGCTAAAGTAAAAAACTTTACACTGAGGTAAGGACGGGTTGGGCATCATCCCCTCCCACTGCTTTTCTACACATATTGACATTACTGTTAAAAATCTGGAAGACTGACTTGGTTACTTGTTCTCTATCTCCCCCTTGCTTAAAGCCGTTATTCTAAGTCTGTGAACTACTTAATAAACTTTAAATTGAACTAAAACTACTTTACTCATAAATACTAAACTCATTCTAAAGGACTATACCTGATAATGTAAGGTCCACTGCTAGTACTTTCTTCTGATACCTAATTCTTAGCTTTTTATTTCCCCAACAATCATTATATAGCAACCTCAATACTGACTAACTTAGAATTCTCAACTCTTCTTTCTACTGGTTCAATAAAAAAAAATTTCAAGCTTAAATTAACTGAAACTGAGGTACTACCCCTTCATTTAATGACTTGCCCATCAGGAAACTTGAATAGAACGACTCTATTACTGAAGTCAACTAAAAGGATTTTCTAAAATACTGTAACCAAACAATTTCTATATACTCATCTAGCTGGAATAGGTTTACCTACTGGGGTAGGCACTAAAAAAAGGTTCTGTTAAGATTTCTAGTCTGACTTTAAAGTTGACTGCTATGTAAGGAGTTACCAGAGACAAAGAAGCTCTTCGATCTAATAAGGCATAAACATATAAATGGAAGATCTGTAACGTACTAATGACCACATCAAGGGATTTTTCCTGATCCTGTCTGGACTAAAGTGCATAAATCCTATTTAGGCGCCCTCCACTGGTGGCACCGAAAGTGGTACCCTGCTGATTTGAGCAATTAGACTAAGCTAAGGGATGGATATGCTGACTCCGCAAACCTGACTGAGGACAATCTTTGATTCTATTGCCTGGCTTTCCACATCCAAAACATACGTCACTTCCAACCCTGTATACACTCTTATGATTCTTACCACATTCCTCACAAGGTGGATGGATACAACCACTGCTCACACTACCCTGGATTTGAGAGCTTGGTGTCCTATCTTGACTGTCATTCTTGAACTTTACTCTTGGCGCACTAGCTGAAGATGGA
The DNA here is from genome assembly GCF_002878395.1 of Capsicum annuum. Classification (NCBI taxonomy): domain Eukaryota; kingdom Viridiplantae; phylum Streptophyta; class Magnoliopsida; order Solanales; family Solanaceae; genus Capsicum; species Capsicum annuum. The sequence continues at coordinate 59,573,619 of NC_061121.1, read as the reverse complement.
GCTGGAACTGAAGATTTTAGGAGAAACTAGGAATGGTTACCACCTTCTGACTTAGGATGAGTGAAATTATAGCTACTTGTTCTAGCTCTCTTGTTTTACCTCTGTCTCTCCTTTTTCTTAGCCTCTTCTATCTACTAAGCATGGACCATGAGCTTTGATATATCCATCTTCTTAATCAACATCGCAGTTCTGCATTTCTTAACCATACTATCTGACACCCCAGATACGAACTTGCTCATCCTGAACCTACTGTCTGCTACTACATAGGAAGCATACCTGGATAATTGAGTAAACGTGAGGGAAAACTCTTTCACACTCTTGTTACCTTATTTTAAATTGATGAACACTAGCACTTTGGCTTCTCTCAGCTCTAAAGGAAAGAACCTATCTAAAAAAGCAGTAGCAAAATCTTCCCACTCTATGGACTCTGCATCTGTGCCCCTATCGACCTTCCACTACTTAAACCATGTATGAGCTATATATTGTAGCTAATAGGTAACTAAATCAGCACTCTCACTGGAAGTCACTCCCATAATATCTGTGACTTTCTAAACCTGATCGAGGGACTCCTGTGGATCCTCTTCTGACTTAGATCCTGAGAATAGGGTCCTGAGAATAGGGGAGGATTAATTTGGGTGAAGTCTCAAATCCTGGCTGCAGTAGTATTGGCCACTGGGTTGGCTTGAACAGTAGCTGTCCGTTCATTTTGAGCTACTACAGAATAGGCTAGAGTAGTGAACGCAACTTTAAATTCTGTATAAGAGACATGCTCATCCAGAGGATCTGTTTGAATGAGCTGAGGTGCTGGCTGATTTCCTATTCTCTTTTCGTTGTTCTTTTTGGGAGGCATATTTTGTATATGGAAGGAAGAATGGATTAGACTGAGAGTTTAACTTGAGCTCATGCTCACTCGCATGGTATGAATACTGAAAGAAGGTAAACTTTTCCTAAAATGCCTCATAGCCTCTTGTTCATAAGTGTGGCGCGCTACACACCCATGCACAAGACTCTACTAGACGCAGCTTTTAGACTCCTTAGGACTCTTTTGAACCATAGGCTCTGATCTATACCCCAGATGCTATACGATGCTTACGACCCCGAAGGACCACAAGCTAATCCATGACTGATATTTACTGTGAGCACTAAATAATAATACTGATATAAATAAAGAAAATAGGCTGAAATACCATAAGATTCAAATTCTAAAATACTGGTAAATATTAACATCTGATAAATATCTGAAATTTGAATACTATCTGAATTAGTCTAGTCTAAAAATCCTCTAACTAAACTATCTGAATATGGAGTTCATGGGATAGGTCCCTAACTAACTCCAACTACTGAACTACTGATAAACTAATAACTAAAATAAAAGTATGCCCTCTATAGATGAGGACTCACTGCTGAAACTGCTGCTAATAACTGAGTTTGTCTATATGCAGTCAGGAACCTGAGCATCCGAACCTATGATATAAGACATCATAGCACAAAAAAAGTGTATGCATCAGTACGTGGAATGTATTGGTATGATAGATGAGGTAGGCTAATATGCATGGGTTTATATGTATGAACAAATAACTGACTGGGTATCATGACTATAACTAAATGAGAGTACATGTATAACTGAAATTTATGAAACACTGATTATGCAATACTGTGAACAAATCTACATATACTTTGTCAGAGATCATAGTAACATTAGATACTTAGTTCTGATAACTGAAAGACAGATAACTGAGTTTACTGTTACTGCAATACTGTTATTTGAGTGACTGTTTTTGACAGTCCTGATTCTGTAGAACTGTTCTGTGTTCCATACTGAGCTGAGTAACTATTTCTAATAGTCCTGATTATGTAGAACTAAGCTAAGTTCTATACTAAGACTAAAACTGAAGCTGCAGGAGGTAATCATCTAACTAACATGCCCCTCTCTGAACTGATTGGGTCTAACCTATAACCCAGTTGGAAGGGTGTCAGTACTATGCCATGGGTAAATACAAGTGCTGAGTCACTCTCATTTTGTAAGTGCTCTAAATGAGAATGGTGTTACCCTCAACTATCAAGTAGAGCACCTCATCAACCCTCAACTAGAAGGTTGATGTCTCAATCTACGCTGGTTATATAGTTTAAGAACACAAGGAAAGCTTTTAGGGATCACACCCTCTGCAGGAAGGTGAGTCCCCATCCTTGGGTTTACTCAGTGCTAAATCTTACTCCCAATTAAATAGACATTGAACTAATTTCTAAACTGTTCTACGCTAGACTAAACTATTACTAATCGTGTAAACTGACTAAACTGGACTGAGTTCACTTAGTACTGTAACTGATCGAGTGTTCTGAGTTCTATTTACTGACTGGATATACTGAGTTATGTACTAAGTGAATGCTGCTGTTTGTGACATTACTTAGACTATTATGAAACTACTATAATTCTAGGTACACAACTAGATTTTTGGGTATTAGGTACCCCCAGGACCCGATAACATGAAAAGTAAAGAATAGCATGATCTTGAAAAATATTACAATGTTCATAACTCATTCATTGAGACATTTTATCATACACTTGTAAGATATAAGCTTGCACATATGCTAGCATGTCATGATTTCCCCATTTAATCCACATGAGCGATTTATCAAACACTTGGGGAACATAATCTATGCATAAAATACCAATCAACATGTAGGCATCATAATTTCCAATCCCAACTTACAAATTCAAGGGATTTAACATGAATTCATATAATACTACACACATGTCAAATAAATTTACATGAATTGTGTAATAAATCATGGATTAGAAACCCAATTAACATCATAATCATGAATACATTCAAACCCAACATGGAATTCATAAAATCAATAAACTTGAAGTTTTAAAATAGGTTCTTGAACTCCAAGGGTGGAAGAAAACCCTTGGATGAACACCTAACATACCTTGGTGCTTGAATTCGTGAAGATTGATGGTGCGTTCTTGAATCTTGAATTTGAAATTTGATTCCCTAGGGTTTTGTTCTTGAGATTATTTGAGAATAATGAGTGAAATTTGCCTTTAGAAAGGCATACTTATGTGTTTTGAGGATGAATAGGAGTGGGGAAATTAACGTAAATACCCCTTTGAATGCAGAATTAAAAGAGCAAACTTCGCCCAGTAATGTGCAGACCGACGCGCCGCGTCGATGGCATTAATGCGATGACCAACACACCGTGTCGAGTACGCGTTGGTTCACTAGAATTGCATTGAAAGCTAGGGAAAATTATCTGTCGAAGCAATGGGAGATTCGACGCATTGAGATTGCGTCGACCCCCTATTTTGGTCACATGAACATGATTCAAACATGGTTCAAAAAATCTGAAACTCACCCGAAGTGACCTAATGACATTCCTGATCATGAATCAACCTAATAATTGATATTTTAAGGTCATACAGGTCGTGACATAGGATTGCCAACTTACGAAGGATAAAATACTTCTAAGTATAAACACTTAGCTAAAATTTTATGTCTGGGACTCCTTTTCAAGCTTTATCGGACTGAGTTAAGATTACAATTTTGCGGGGTCTTACATAATAATAATAATAATAATAATAATAATAATAATAATAATAATAATAATAATAATAATAATAATAATAACAATAATAAATCCCGTGATATATCCTTTACCGACTCATTCCATAATAATAATAATGATAATAATAAATCTCGTAAAGGTGTCATTTACCTCATCCCATAATAATAAAAATATCACAATAATCACAACCACGATGAAAAAAATAACTACACTTGTACAATCAACAAGCCTTTAATAGAATCTCATATATGTGATTATCATTTAGGATTTTCTCTAGATATTTACATTCCTTGAACATGCGTTGTAACTAGTATATGAAGAAATAGTTAAGGAGACACATGTATAGCATGTTGGGTTTCCAACTACTTATAATCATCACCTACCTCAATCCAAGCTTGCACCACTTTATCGAGTTTAACTCTTGACTTTTATTGCAATCTTAGCTTGGTTGTGGTTTAAAAATAAAAATATTAATACAATTCACACAATGACCGACCATGTTCAAGAATTACCACTTAATCCCTTAATACCAAGGTTAAATTCAAGATTATCCCTCCTATTTTAGGATTTTCTCTCATCATTCCATCTTAATTCTACCAATTTCATGAATATAATGGTGAATTCTTGGAATGCAATTATAATTTAACTACCTTTAACCAAAACCAAGTTTTTCCCACCCAATTCACCTAATTGCACTAGAAAACTCACCTAGGTTAAGTCAAATCCTTCACAAAATCCAAAAACTAGTGATTTTAAAGATTAATTATCCAAAAACTAGTTAGTGGAATGGATTAACTTACCTTGATGAAGGAAATTGATGGAAAATAGGTTGGAGTGGCCTAAAATCACCTTTCTTAGCCCTTTGACGAATATGGAATAAAAATAATATTTTTTCTTAGTTATTTTCTCCATTAATTAGCCTTTATCCCACTATAGCATCCTTATCCTGCTTTAACGATACCGTTATAATGAGTTTCGCCTACTATGGCAGAATTGATCAAAGCTGACTCTCACTATAATGGGGTAGTTGTAGCGGCCTGCCTTCCATTATAGCAGGATAAGCGAGGCTAAAACTTAGAATTTTTTCTCAGCTTTTAATTTTAGAACAGATACTCAGATTTTGACATTTCGAACTAACCCTTTTATGTCAAGATATTAGGAGTTCTATTAACCCGAATTCACTTTCAAAAGTTTTTATGAATTCCTTTTCATCTTAATTATCATAAAATCACTACAAATAATCTTACCTTTGACTAGTCCATTCTTGGATTACCCTAGAGCAAACCACACTTGTATTTCCTCTAAGACTAGCCTAGCCTGAAATTCCTGACTCATAATCCGAAGAAAAACATAATCTAAATTTTTGTATGCTAGACTTAGTCATAATGATGATAGAGATTCATAATCCAATTTTTGCATGCTAGACCTAGTCATAATGACGATAGAAATCATTATGAAAAATTGATTTATTTGTTGTTCATCCTCAAATGATCAAATAAAAAAATGATTCAAGTAAGAAATAAGAGATTACCTGCATCCTTAAACAAGTGTAGGTAGTTGCCACACTTGTCTCTCTTAGTTTCCAAAGTAGATTTTTTGATAGGATGATGCTTCCACTGTACCTTCACAGACCGTATCTCTTTGATTCTCAATTTTTGAACATCTCAACCAAGAATTGCAACCGGCTCCTCTTCATATGAAATATTATTATCTGAAAGAACAAAGTCCCATTTGATGATATAATCACCATCCTCATGGTATTTCTTGAGCATATACATATAGAATACTGGAGGCCCGTATTATTAAGGACCTTAAATGGAACAATATATCAAGGACTAGGTTTACCCCTTTTTCCAAATCACACAAGCACTTTCATTGGAGATACCTTCAACAACATCTGCTCACCAAGTTTGAAAGACATATCCATTGTATTACAATTTGCATACTCTTTTTGTCTACTTTGTGATTCTAATAACTTGTCTTGAATGAGACACACCTTCACTTGAGATTTCTTCACTATGTTTGTGCCCAAAGTATTCACATCACTAAATTTGAACCAAACTATGGGAGATCTATACCTCTACCCATAAAGTGCTTCGAATGGAGCCATGTTGATACTAGCATGGTAATACTATTTTTATGAAAATTCACACTATAGTAAGAACTTATAATAATGGCCCTCAAAATCAATCACACAGGCCCTTAACATATTCTCAAACACCTACATATTAATCTTAGATTGCCCATCAGTCTGAGGATAAAATGAATCATAAGGTCAATCTTAGTGCCCAACTCTTTATGTATCTTATCCCAAAACAGAGTTGAATTGCATACGTCTATAAAAATGATAGAAAATGACACCCCATGCAACCTCAATATCTCATAAAGATAAATCTTGGTCAACTGCTTTAAATTATACTATACCTTAACCAGAATGAAATAAGTGGCCTTAGTTAGCTGGTCTACATGATCCAAATTAATTCATGTTGCCCTAAGGTCTTAAGAATACCCATCATAAAATTCATGGTTATATTTTCCTACTTCTACATGGGAATACGCATAATCTAGAGCAATTCTGCAGGCCTTTGATACTTGTATTTTTCCTGCTAATAGTTGTGGCATTTAGACACATACTCTTATATCTCTTTCATTTTAGGATACTAATAAAGCTGTCTTAAGTCATGGTACATCTTGGTTTCACCTAGATGAATAGAGTATTAAGAATCATAAGCTTCTACAAGCAAACTCTGATTTATATCACCAACATGAGGCATTCACATATGTCTTCTCACCCTCATCATCCCATGCACATCAAGTGTGGCATGAAAAACTTCACCGTTCGCTACCTTGTTCTATTTTTTTCTAGTTTCACATTATCAACTATCTAGACTTGGTTTGCTCGAGAAATGTTGAACTTAGCCCTATAATAGTCAACACACCACCCTTTTAGAAACACTACAATGCTTGAACTATGATAATACAGTTTGAATTTCTCTAGACAAAGATCACCTTAACACCCTTAAGTAAGACAAACTACCCATACTTAGTAATTTTGGGCTTAGTGCCTCTGCCACCATATTAGCCTTGATCAGATAGTATGAAATGGTCACTGTCATATCATAATTCTACAATAATTTTATCCACCAACTTTTCCTCAAGTTCAAATCCTTCTATATGAAAATATGTTGCAAGCTATGATGGTCGGTAAACACTTCACACTTAACACTATAGAGGTAGAGTCTCCAAATCTTAAGCGAAAAACCATCTACTGCCAACTCCAAGTCATGGTTCAGGTAGTTCTTCTCATGAGGATTCAATTGCCTTAAATCATAGGAAATCATATTTCTATCTTTCATCAAAACAATACCTAAATCAGAACATGAAGCATCATAAAACACAATAAAGTCCTTACCTTCAATTGGCAAGGAAAGAATAGAAGTTATAGTTAAAAGGGTCTTGAGATTTCTAAAGATATCCTCGCACTTATAAGAACATACAAACAGAATCTCCTTCTAGGTCAGCCTTGTCAAGTAAGTAAGGGAAAAGATGCAGAGCCCTTAGAATGGGAAGAGTTTGCTACTGCATTCCTAGATAGATTCTTTCTCTTAGAGCTGAGAGAAGCCAAAGTGTTGTTTACTCAGTTAGTCAGGTATGCTCCATATGTAGTGGCAGACAGTAGGTATAGAATAAGCAAGTTCGTATCTGGGGTGTTAGATAGTGTGGTTAAGAAGTGCAGAACAACAATGTTGATTAAGGAGATAGACATATCCAGGATCATGGTCCATGCTCAACAGATAGAAGAATCTAAGATCAGAGAGAAAAAGAGATAGGCAGAACAAGAGAGCTAGAATAGGTAGCTTTAATTTTAATTAGCCTAAGTTAGAAGGCAGTAACCATTCCTAAATTCGTCCAAAGACTTCAATTCCATTTTCGTCCTTAGCCAGTGCTCCAGTTTCTATGTTCAAAAATGGTACTAAAGATAGATCACCAGGCTATAAATCTCAAGGTAGTGTCAGCAGTGCTCGAACAAATCCTCTATGCCAGCAATGTGGCAGAAACCACCAGGGTGTCTGTAGAGTTGACAGTGATATTTATTTTGGATGTGGCAAGACAGGAGATAGAGTTAGGGATTGTCCTCTGTCACGTTCTCAGGGTCAGTATAATCGTCCTTCAGCTCAGTTCAGTCGCCTGAATTAGCAGGGCGCCGCTTTCAGTGCCACCAGTGGGAAACACCTAAATAGACTCTAAGCATATCAGTCCAGACAAGATCAACAAAGTTCTCCTGATGTGGTCACTGGTACATTATAGATCTTCCATTTACATGTTTATGCCTTATTATATCCAGGAGATTCTCTGTCTTTTATAACTCCTTATATAGTAGTCGACTTTAAAGTCAAACCAGAAGTCTTAACAAAACCATTCTCTGTCTTTACCCAAGTGGGTCAGTCTATCATAGCTCAACGGGTATACAAGAACTATTTGGTTATGATATCTTGGAAAGTCACTTCAGCAGAGTTAGTAAAATTAGAGATAACAAATTTTGACATCATTCTCTGCATGGATTGGCTTTATTCATGCTATGCCTCAGTTAATTATAGAAGCAGAATTGTTTATTTTCAATTTCCAAATAAACAAATCCTTGAATGGAGGGGTAGTACTACAATGCTTAAGGGTCAGTTAATTTTATACCTTAGAGAGAGAAAAATGACATCTAAGGGGTGTGTCTGTCATCTTGTGCGAGTAAAGGACTCTAATGCAGAAACTCTCAGTCTTGAGTCAGTTTCAGTGGTAAATGAATTCTCAGATGTATTTCCCAAAGATTTTCCTGGAGTTCCTCTCGAAAGGGAAATAGACTTCTAAATAGACCTTCGTCCAGATACTTAGCCCATATATATTTTGCCATATAGAATGGCTCCAGTAGAACTCAGAGAGTCAAAGGAATAGTAAAAGAATCTCTAAGATAAGGGATTCATCAAGCTTAGCCTTTCCCCATGGGGTACACCAGTTATATTCGTGTGTAAGAAAGACGATTCTCTCAGAATGTGTGTAGACTACTGTTAGTTGAACAAAGTCACAGTTAAGAACAAATACCCACTTTCCAGAATCAATGACTTGTTTGACCAACTTCAGGGTGCTAGTTACTTTTATAAGATAGACCTTAGATCAGGCTATCATCAGCTCAGGGTCAGAGAATGTGATATTCTAAAAACAGCTTTCTGAACCCGATATGGTCACTTCGAGTTTCTAGTCTTGTCCTTCGGTCTTAGTAATTCGCCAGTAGCTTTTATGAAATTAATAAACTACATGTTCAAGTAGTACTTGGATATCTTTATTATAGTCTTCATGATGACATTCTTGTTTATTATTGTAGCGAGAATGATCATGCAGAACACCTCAGAATCATATTTCAGACTCTCAAAACTCATAAATTGTTCACAAAATTCAGTAAGTGAAAATTTTGGCCAAGGTCATTTGCGTTCCTTGGTCATATTATTTCCGGAGATGGCATTAGAGTTAATTCTCAAAATACCAAAGCAGTGACAAAATGGCGTAGACCTATCTCTCTATCAGATATCATGAGTTTCTTGGGCTTAGTGGGCTATTACCATTGGTTTATTGAAGGGTTTTCATATATTACATCCCCCATGTCCAGATTGACTCAAGTCCAGTTTTAGTGGTCAGATTCCTGCCAGAAGAGTTTTCAGGAGCTGAAGACTCGACTTTCCTTAGCCCTAATTTTGACTCTACCAGATGGTTCATATGGGTTTGTTATGTACTGTGATGTATCCGTAGTATGTTTGGGTTGTGTCGTCATGCAGAGAGGTAAGGTCATAGCCTACGCCTCTAGGCATCTTAATCCCCATAAGAAGAATTATCCAACTCATGATCTTGAATTAGCAACTGTAGTGTTTGCCTTATAGATTTGGAGGCACTATTTGTATGGGGTGCATATAGATGTGTTCACAGATCAAAAGAGCTTACAGTATGTCTTTTCTTAGAAAGATTTAAATTTGCATCAGAGAAGGTGGTTAGAGTTATTGAAAGATTATGACATGGGTGTTCTTTATCATCTGGGCAAGGCCAATGTAGTGGCTGATGCTCTCAGAAGGCTGTGTATGGGTAGTGTTACTCATGTTGAGGATGATAAGAAAAAGTTAGTTCAGGAAGTTTATCAGCTTGCCCGACTAGGTCTCTACTTAGATTATTCAACAGAAGATAGTGTATGGGTGTAGAACAGTTTCAAATCCTCTCTAGTTTCTGAGGTGAAGGAAAAGTAGGATAGAGATCCCAGTCTTGTTAAGACAAAAGAGTCAGTTAGAAATCAGAAAGTAGAGGTTTTCTCCCAAGAGGGACATAGTGTTTTGCGTTGCCAGGGTCGGCTATGTGTGCTAGGTGTAGACGACTTGAGACAACAAATTCTTGTAGAAGTGGATGGTGCGCATTACTTTATTCATCCAGGGGCCACTAAGATGTACTGTGATTTCCAGGAGATCTATTGGTGGAGTGGGATAAAGAGGTATATTAGACAATTTGCAGCTAAATGCTCTACATGTCAACAGGTATTGAGCACCAGAAGCCTAGTCGTTCCATGCAGGAGTTCAGTATTCCCACATAGAAATAGGAAGAACTGAACATGGACTTTGTGACAGGTTTGTTTTGTACTCGTTATCAGCCTGATTCTATATGGGTTATCATAGACAGGATGAACAAATCAGCTCATTTCTTGCCAGTCCATACCTTCTATTTAGCCGACGACTATGCCAAACTCCATATCAAAGAGTTGGTCAGGTTATATGGTGTCCCAGTATCTATTATCTCAGATAGAGGTACCCAATTTACCTCTTATTTTTTGAAAGAATTCCAAAAGGATCTTGGTACCCAAGTTTATCTCAGTACAACCGTCCACCCTCAGATAGATAGTCAAGTAAAAAGGACCATTCAGACTCTAGAAGATATGCTAAGAGCATGCGTTGTTGATTTTAAGGGTAGTTGGGATGACCACTTTCCTTCGATCGAGTTCGCATATAATAACAACTATCATTCCAGTATTCAGGTGGCCCCGTTTGAGGATCTCTATGGTAGGAGATGTAGATCTCTAATTGGTTGGTTTGAGGTAGGTGAGGCCACAGTAGTAGGTCCTGACCTAGTATTTGATGCCTTAGAGAAGGTTCAGTTGATCAGAGTAAGACTTAGGGCTACCCAGATCCAAAAGAAATCATATGCAGATATGGGGAGAAAGGATCTCGAGTTTGAGATTGGTGATTTTGTGTACTTTAAAATCTCACCCATGAAAGGAGTAAAGAGGTTCGACAAGAAGGAAAAGCTCAGTCCCCGATATATCAGTCCTTATAAGATTCTCATTCATTTTAAAAAGGTAGCTTATGATCTTGAGTTGCCTTCGGATCTAGCCTCAGTACATCCAGTATTCCATGTCTCCTTTCTAAAGAAATACATTCGTGACCCCGCAGTCAGAGTCCCCTTAGAGAATGAAAATATTCAGAATGATCTCTCTTTCAAAGAGGTTCTAGTCTAGATCCTCGATCATCAGATTTGAAGACTGAGGAACAAAGAAGTTCCCTTATTCAAAGTTCTTTGGCAGAATCAGTCCGTAGAGAGAGCTAATTGGGAAGCAAAAGCAGATATCCAGACTAAGTATCCTCACCTCTTCCCCGTAACCTCAGATCCAACTTAAGGTAATAGTCTTCCTTATCTTTACTCAGTTCTATGTTCATCTATAATTATAACTTGGTATCCATTACTATTACATATTCAGTCATGTATTCATGAATCAGTTCATTCATACTCATGCATCAGATATCTATGTTCAATATGAAAACCCAGCTTATCAGTAGCTTCAGTCATGTATTCCATACATCAAATACGCATGTTCAGTGTAACAGATCAGTTTGTCAGTAGTTTATTCATGTAGTCATGCATCAGATATGCATGTTCAGTGCGTAAACTCAGTCTATCAGTGTCTCTACTTAATCAATCTCATTCGAGGATAAATGTTCCCAAGGGAGAGATATTGTAATACCCTGTATTTCCTTAGCTTAAGATTAATGCTCAGTCCAAGATTTATCCAATATAAAATTTTTGAAATGCTAAGTATTTTTCAGTTTAGAGCCTTCCATTACGTAGAAAATTGAATTAGCTTTCCAATGATATAAAGTTCACCTAAATTTGATAACTCGGTAAAAAGTTATGGCTATTTTAAGTTTCAGTTACTAAACACCTTCATTCAGGACAGTAGTGCATCGCGGAGTATGTCAAAATGACAATTGTCAGTTTCCAGTGAGGTACCGCAAAATCGGTGCATCCACCATAGATTATTTTCACATTTGTTAATTTTTAGTGTACCAACGTGATCCCACAGCATCGTAGTGAACTTCCAGGTCATATCTAAGGTGGCAATGAGATACAACCACATCGTGCCACCAGCCACATTCCCAGTTGCCAATTTTCAGTGGCCCGACACGATCATGGCGCGTCGCGCCAAGGGTTCAAATAAAAAATTTTTGGCAAAAAATAAATGTTTCATCCAGGGTTAAATTGGTCTTTTCCCATGATTTTAATGCATCCAGGTATGAGATTTAATCCCTAAAAAACATTTTAAGTCATTCATTGTTCAATTTTTTCTCAAATCAAAGAATTCTCTCTCAAGGAAAGAAACCCTAGCTTCAAGAATCAAGGTCAAAACTCAAGAATTTTTTAAAAAGCCTTCAAGAATTAACTTACCAAGGTATGTTAGGTGTTCATCTATGGGTTCCTTTCACCCATAGACTCCACAAATCCATTTTCAAACTACAAGATTGTTGAATTATAAACTTCCATGCTTGAATTGAATTGAATTCATGTTCATGTTATTGTTGGGTTTTAGTTGATGATTAAATTACAAGCTTTTATGAAATTAATCATTTTATGTGTTGAACTACATGATCTTCATGATAAACCCTTCAATTTGCAAGTTGATTTATATAGCCATTATAACTATATGTGTTGATTATTGTATGATCTAAGCATGCTCCCCATGTGTTTGATAAAATGCCTATGTGAATGAGAAAGTGCCATTATAACATGATAGCATGTATTCTCCATTCATGTATGAGTAAATGCATTACAAGTGTTTGGTAAAATGTCTCAATGATTGGATTGTGATCAAGTAGCCATTATTATGTTTCAAGATTATGCTATGCTTTACTTTTCATGCTATTTAGTACTGGGGGTATTTAATACCTAAAAATTTAGCTGTTTATCTAGAGCCAATTTCAGTTACAGAATAATATCAGTCATGTCACGATCACTAGTACTTTTAGTCAGTTACAAAACTCAGTAGAACTCAGTCAGTTACAAAACTCAGGAAAACTCAGTCTCAGTTCAGTCTAGTTTAGAATACTCAGTTCAGTATCTTTCAGATGGGAGTATGATTCAGCACCGAGTGAACCCAAGGATGGGGGATCACCTGTCAGTAGAGGTTGTTACTCGTAGAAGCAATCGAGGCATTCCAGAACTACGTAGCCAGCGTAGGTTGAGAAATTAACCTGCCAGTTGAGGGTTGATGAGGTATTTTAACCTGCCAGATGAGGGTTCCACTATTCTCGTTAGAGTATCTGCCAAATGAGGTTAACTCTCATCTTGTCTTTACTCATGGCACGATACTGACACCCTTCCAATTGGGGTTACAGATTGGCCCTAACTCAGTTATCTTATCTTATTTAGGGAATATTGGTTAGATGATTACCTCCCACAGTTTTAGTTCAGTCTTCAAAATAAAACTCAGTTCAGTTCTACCGAATTAGGATCGTCAGATATAGTCAATCAGTATTAGTAACTCAATTATCAGAAATCTCAAATTATCAGTTACTCTGTATTAAAACTTAGTACTTAGATTTAGAAAAGCTCAGTTACAGTATATATTTATATGAATAGTATTTCATGCTCAGTATTTATAAGAGTACAAATTATCCACATACTCTCATGTTCATTTTCTCTATATCATTCAGTCAGTTATTGTTCATGCATATGAACCCTTGCATTCAGCCTTACCTTATATAGCATACTAGTACATTCTACTTACTGACACATACTCTTTCTTTGCGCTATGATATCTTATATAATAGGTTCGGATGCTCAGGTTCCTGACCGCGCATAGATAGATCAAGATTCAGCCAGCGGTAGATCTAGTAGTGAGTCCTCATCTATCAAGGATATTCTTTAATTTCATTATTACAGTAGACTCAGTATTTTAGTAAATGGAGTTAGTTGGGGGATAGTCCCATCAACTCCACTTTTCGATAGTTTTAGATTAGAGGCTTTTCAGACTAGTCTTCAGATTGTTTTTAGTTTTATAGATTTTTATTTCAGTTGATACACTTTATCAATATTTATAGATTTGGAACCTTATGGTATTTCAGCCTATTTTTTTGCATTATTATAATATCATGTTTCAGTGCTCACAACAAATATCAGTCATGGGTAAGCTTGTGATCCTTCAGGGTCATAAGCACTGTGTAGCATTTGTGGTACAAATTCAAGGTGATACACTTAATGACCAGTGAAAATTCTTATTATAGCATGTATGTCCTCAGTTTAGATCTCTTTAATGAATTCAAATCTTTGATACTCTATTCCTCAGGCCTTAGTTAAGTGTCAAAATTATGTATAGTATTTTTTTATACTTGTAAGACCCTGCAAAAATCCTAGTTATTTCTATCTTAAACAACATGTCAAAAGAGGCCTCAAACTTAGAAAATTTCAACTAGGTGTCAAGGCTTAGAATCATTTTTAGCCTTCGCTATTAAAGGATTATATTTTCAACCTTTTCGACGTTAGTATGTTGATTTTCAAATTGATTCATGATTAGGGTCACTTGTAGGTCATCTCAAACAAGTTTTGGATTTTTTGGACTATCGTAAGGGTGAGTTTAGATGTCCAACATAGCAAAGGGTCGCGATAGGCCCGCGCCGCGAGGGCCAGTTGACCCAAGTAGGGGTCGCGCCGCGATGGCTGCTTGACTCGTGTAGGGGTCGTATCGCGAGGTTCGCTTTACCTAAGAAGGGGTTGAAATACAATGGGGACCTCGTCCATCATTATTTTATCTAGGTTTGTAGGGGTAAATGGGTCATTTTCCCCTTACATTCTTCAGCCTTAACACAAAATTTAATATCCTAAAGGGCTAAATACACTCATTGTTCTAAAAAATTAGCCCATGCAGAAACCCTAGTTCCATCAAGCTTAAGAATCAGGTCTCAAGAACTTACCACAATCTTCACAAAATTAATAGTCAAGGTATGTTAGGTGTTCATCCAAGGGTTTCCTTCCACCCTTGGAGTTCAAGAACCTCTTTTAAAGCTGTAAGTTGATTGCTTTGATGAATTTCATTTTTAATCTGATTGTATTCATGACTATGATGTTATTTGGGTTTTAATTATGAATTATTACAAGTTTCATGTGAAGTGATTAACATGCATGTAGTGTTATGTGGATTTATGTTAAAAACCCCTTGAATTTGTAAGTTGGGATTGTGATCATGATGCTTTCATGTTGATTTTATTATGTGCACAAATTCATGCCTCTAAAGTGTATGACAAAATGTTTAAAAGAAAGCATTGTTAACAAGCTACTATTGTTATGTTATTATGACCTCACCATGTTCTAATTTCAATTCTATCGAGTCCTGGGGGTATTCAATACCCAAAATCTAGTTTTTTACCTAGAATTACAGTAGCTTCAGAATAGTATCAGTGATGTCACGTACAGTAGTACTTAGTCTATTACAGAACTCAGTGTATTCAGTCAGTCAATGGAACTCAGTGAAATCAGTCCAAGTCAGTCAGTTAGCATGGTCAGTAATAGTTCAGTCAAGCCTAGAACAGTCTAGAAATTAGTTCAGTTTCTATTCAGTTGGTAGTAGGAATCAATACCGAGCAAACCCAGGGATGCGGGTATTCCTTCCAGTAGAGGTTTTGTCCCTTAGTAGCGATCCTTGTGTTACAGAACTATGTAGCCAGCATAGGTTGAGATGTCTTCATGCTAGACAAGGGTTAATACATCTCGTATGAGTTTTCCTGCCAACGAGGGTTGATAAAATGTCTTTCCGCCAAAGATGGTTAACTCATTGGCATTATTAGTATCCCTTGGCTAGGTGCTAAGACTCTTCGAACTGGGGTCATAGGTTGGACCCTAACTCAGTTCATAATTGGGGTATGTTGGTTAGATAAACACTCCTATAGTTATAGTTTTAGTTTCAGACTTAGTATAAATCTTTAGTTCAATTCTCAGAATTAGGATTACCAGACATAGTTACCCAGCTCTGTACGAAACTAAGTTTTGTTCTACAGAATCAGAACTATAAAAAATAGTCACCCAATTTTTAGTAATTTGGTTATCAGTGATCTAAGTACAGTAAAGTAGATTTAAATGCAACATTGCAAAATCAGTAATTATAGCAGTTTCAAATATACTTATACTCTCATTCAGTTATATTCATGTTACTCAGCCAGTTATTGTTCATGCATATGAACCCTTTCATATCAGCCAACCTCACTTAGTATACCAGTATATTCAAAGTACTGACGCATACTCTTTCTTTGTGCTATAATGTCTTATATCATAGGTTCTGACACACGGACTCCTGACCGTACATAACAACCTAGACTTTTAGCAGTAGCTAATTAAGTGGTGAGTCCTCACAGTTTGAGGATAGATTTATCATTTTAGTATTTCAGTATTCACTAATCAAAGTTAGTTGGGGACTATCCCATCAACTCCATATTCAGACAGTTAATGGCTTTCAAACTAGACTATTTCAGACAGATGTTCAGTTTTCATTATTTTTTATCAATATTTGATTTCACTTATGAACCTTATGGTAGATTTAGCCTAATTTTTGCATTAATACAGTGTTATTATTCAGTGTTTACAGTAGGTGCTAGTCATGGGTTAGCTTGTGGTCCTTTGGGATTATAAGCACTGTGTGACAGTTGGGGTGCAGATTCTGAGCATTACGAACTTGGTATCAGAGCCTAAGGTTCTAAAGAGTCCAATAAAGTATGAAAGCTGCATCAAGTAGAGTCTTGTGCATAGTGTGTAGCACACTGCACTTATGGACAAGAGGTTATGAGGTATTTCAGGAAAAGTTTCCCTTCTTTCAGTGTTTATATCGTGCAAGTGAGGATGAGCTCAAGTCAAATTCTCAGTATAATCCAATTATACCCTTTCATTTACAGAATATGACTTCAAAAGAACCAACGAAAGAAGAACAATAAACCATCTAGCACCTTAGCCCATTCAGGATGATCCCCTGGACGAGTATGTTACCTATGCAAAATTCAGAGCAGCGTTCACCACTCTAGCCCATTCTGTAGTAGCCCAGAATGAGCGGTATACTATTGTTTAGGCCAACCACGTGGCCAATACTGCTACGCCCAGGATTTAGAACTTCACCCAAATGAATCCCCCATCATTTATAGGGTCTAAGTCAGATAAAGACCCATAAAAATTCATTGATTAGGTGTAGAAAGTCACAAATATTATGAGGGTGACTGCTAGTGAGAGTGCTGAGTTAGTCGCTTATTAGTTGTAGGATGTGGATCACTCATGGTTCAAGTAGTGGAAGGCAGAGAGGGCCGGAGTTGCAGGGCCCATAGAATGGGAGGAGTTTGCCACTGCTTTTCTAGATAGGTTCTTCTCACTAGAGTTGAGCGAAGCTAAGGTTTTTGAGTTTATTAACCTTAAATAGGGCAATATGATAGTGAATAAGTATTCTCTCAATTTTACTCAGTTAGCTGGATATGCCCCTCATGTGGTAGCAGATAGCAAATCTAAGATGAGTAACTTTATGTCGGGTGTGTCTAGCAGTGTGGTCAAGGAGTGTAGGGCTGCAATGCTGATTAAAGAGATGGACATCTTCAGTCTCATGGTCTATGCTCAGCAAATAGAGTAGGCTAAGAATTAGGAGAATGAGAGGGAGAATAAGAGAGCAAGAATAGGTAGCTTTAATTTTACTCAGCCTAAGTTAGAGGGTGGTAATCATTCTCAGTTTCGCCCTAAATAATGGTTCTCTCAGAATGTGTATTGATTACCATCAGTTGAACAAAGTCATGGTCAAGAAAAAGTATCCACTTCCTAGAATTAATGATTTGTTTGACCAACTTTACGGTGCCAGTTACTTTTCTAAGATAGACCTCAGATCAGGCTATTATCAACTCCGAGTCAGAGAATGTGACATTCTAAAAATAGCTTTCAGAACTCCGTATGGTCACTTCAAATTCCTAGTAATTTCATTTGGTATTTCCATTGCCCTAAAAGCTTTCATGGACTTGATAAACTGTATGTTCAAGCAGTACCTGGATATGTTCATAATAGTCTTCATCGATGACATCCTTGTCTACTCCCATAGTGAATGTAAAATCTCAAAACCCATTAGCTGTTCGCCGAATTCAGTAAGTGCAAATTTTGGCTAAGGTTATTAGCTTTCCTTGGTCATGTCATTTCTGGTGATGGCATTAGAGTTGACCCTCAAAAGACCAAAGCAATGAGAAACTAGACCAGACCCATTTCTCCATTAGTTATTAATAGGTTCTTGGGTTTAGCTGGCTATTATCATCGGTTTATGGAAGGGTTTTCATCTATTACCTCCCCCATGTCCATATTGACTTAGAAGAAAGTCAAGTTCCAGTGGGCAGATTCTTGTGAGAAGAGTGTCCATGAGTTGAAGTCTCAACTCACTACAGTCTTAATTTTAACTTTACCAGATGGTTCAAACGGGTTTGTGGTATATTATGATGAATCTAAAGTTGGTTTGGGGTATATTTTGATGAATAAAGGTAAGGTCATAGCCTACTCCTCTAGACAGCTTAAGCCCGATGAAAAAAATTACCCTACTCATGATCTTGAGTTAGCAGCTATAGTGTTTTCCTTAAAGATTTGGAGGCATTATTTGTATGGGGTACATGTTAATATGTTCACGAACCATAAGAGCCTGAAGTATGTGTTTTCTTAGAAAAACTTAAAACTGCGTCAGAGGAGGTGGCTAGAGTTGTTAAAATATTATGACATAAGTGTTCTGTATTATCCGGGCTAAGCTAATATAGTGGATGATGCCTCTGTAAGATGTCTATGGGTAGTGTTACTCATGTAGAGGTTGGTAAGAGAAAGTTAGTTCAGGAAGTTCATCAGCTTGTCCAACTAGGTATTCTCTTAGTTGATTCAGCAGAGGGTAGTGTATGGATGCAGCATAGTTTGGAATCATCTCTGGTTTCTGAAGTAAAAGAAAAGCAAGATAGAGATCCCAGTCTAGTTAAGTTAAATAAGTAGGTTAGAGATCAGAAGTAGAGGTTTCCTCCCAAGAGGGAGATAGTATGTTGCGTTGTCAAGGTAGACTTTGTGTACCATGTGTGGATGGCGTAATGCAGAGGATTCTTGCAGAAGCACATGGTGTGCGTTACTTGATTCACCTAGTGGCCACCAAGATGTACCACAATTTGCTGGAAGTTTATTGGTGGAGTAGGATGAAGAGATACATTACAGAGTTTGTGGCTAAGTTCTCTATATGTCGGCAAGTTAAGATTGAGCATCAAAAGCCTAGTAGGTCCATGCAGGAGTTCAGTATTCCCACTTGGAAGTGGGAAGATGTGAACATGGACTTCATGATGAGTTTACCTCGTACTCATCGTCAGCATGATTCGATTTGGGTTACTATGGAAACGATGACCAAATTAGCTCACTTCTTACCAACTCATACCTTTTATGCAGTTGAGGGTTATTCTAAGCTCTATGTCGAGAGTTGGTCAGGTTGCATGGAGTTTCATTCTCCATTATTTCAGATAGAGGTACACAATTCACCTCTCACTTTTGAAAGCCTTCTAGAAGGGTCTTAGTACACAAGTTCCCTTCTATACTGCGTTTCATCCTCATACAGATGGTCAAGAAGAAAGGACCATTTAGACTCTAGAGATATGTTAAGAGCCTGTGTTGTTAAATTTAAAGGTAGTTGGGATGACCACTTTCCTTTGATCAAGTTTGCATATAATAACTGCTATCATTCTAGTATTCAGATGGCACTGTTTGAGGCGCTTTATAGGAGGAGATGTAGATCTCCCATTGGTTACTTTAAAGTAGGTAAGGATGCAGTATTAGGGCCTAACCTAGTATTTGATGCCTTAGAGAAGGTTCAGTTGAGATTGGTGATTATGTGTATCTAAAGATCTCTTGCATGAAGGGAGTGAAGAGGTTTGGAAAGAAAGGAAGCTCAGTCTCTGGTAAGTCGGTCCTTACCAAATTGTAAACTATTTTGCGAAGGTAGCTTACGAGATTGAGTTACCTTCAAACTTAGATCAGTGCATCCATTGTTTCATGTCTCCTTGAAAAAAAAGTGCATAGGTGACCCAACAGTTGTAGTCCCGATAGAGGGCATTGATGTCTAGTATAGTCTCTTTTATGATAAAATTCTATTCAAAATTCTTGATTATCAGGTTTGCAGACTGAGGAAAAAAAATTCCTCTAGTCAAAGTTTTCTGGCGGAATCGATCCATTGAGGGAGCTACTTGGGAAGCAGAAGAAGATAAGCGGACCAAGTATTCCCACCTCTTCTCTGCAAACTCAGACTCATCTCAAGGTAACAGTCTTTCTCAAATTAACCCAGTTCCATGATCAGATTATCTTTACAAACTCTATATTAGCTCAGTTGCATAGCATTCTCAACTCATGCATATCATTATGAAATAGCTCAGTCATGTGTCATGTCTTCAAATTTTAGTCATGCTTTGGTTTTGCATGTCCATTATGGAAACTCATTATATAAGTAGTTTCAGTCATGTAATCAAGCTTCAGTTTTGTATAATCAGTATATAAACTCAGTCTTTAAACATTCTCAGCATAGTCAATCTCTTTTGAGGATGAATGTTCCCAAAAGGGAGATATTTTAAGACCCCACAAAATCCTAGTTACTTTTGTCCTAAACAGTATGGAAAAAGATGCCTTAGACTTAAAAAATTTCAGCTAAGTGTCAAGGCTTAGAATCATTTTTAACCTTCGAGATCAAAGGATCTTATTTTTGACCTTTTCGACCTTAGTATGTCGATTTTCAAATTGATTCATGATCAGGGTCACTTGTAGGTCATCTCAGATGAGTTTTGTATTTTTGGGCCTAGAGTAAGGGCGAGTTTGGATGTCCAACTCAAAAAAGGGTCGCGATAGGCCCATGCCGTGAGGGCCCATTGACCCACGAAGGGGTCACGTCGTGGTGGTGCTTGACTTGAGTAGGGGTCGCATCGTGAGGGACGCTTGACCCAAGAAGGGGTTGTGATGCAATTGGGACCTTATCCAACATTATTTTTTCTGAGTTTTAAGGGTAAATGGGTCATTTTCTCCTTACATTGTTCAGCCATAACATGAAATTTAATATCCCAAAGGGCTAAATACACTCATCGTTCTAAAAAATTATCCCAAGAACAAGCCCTAGTTTCATCAATCTCAAGAATAAAGTCTCAAGAAATCAGCACAATCTTCATGAAATTAATAGTCAAGGTATGTTAGGTGTTCATCCATGAGTTTCCTTCAACCCTTGGAGTTCAAGAACCTCTTTTAAAACTGCAAGTTGATTGCCTTCATGAATTTTATTTTAAATTTGATCGTATTCATGACTATGATGTTATTTGGGTTTAAATCCATTAATTATTACAAGTTTCTTGTGAAGTAATTAATACGTGTGTAGTGTTATATGGATTTATGTTAAAAACCCCTTGAATTTGTAAGTTGGGATTGTGATCATGATGCTTCCATGTTGATTTTGTTATGTGCACAAATTCATGCTTTTCAACTGTAAGACAAAATGTTTAAAAGAAAGCATTGTTAACAAGCTACAATTGTTATGTTATTATGACCACACCTTGTTTTAATTTCAATTCGATCGAGTCCTGGGGGTATTCAATACCCGAAATCTAACTGTTTACCTAGAATTATAGTAGCTTCAGAATAGTCTCAGTGATGTCACGTAGAGTAGTACTCAGTCAGTTAAAGAACTCAATATATTCAGTCAGTCAATAGAACTCAGTGAACTCAATCTAGTTCAGTTAGTTAGCACGATCAGTAACAGTTCAGCCAAGCCTAGAATAGTCTAGAAATTAGTTTAGTGTCTACTCAGTTGGGAGTAAGAATCAACCCCGAGCGAACCCAGGGATGGGGGTTTTTCGGCCAGCATAGGGTTTGACCCTTTGTAGCAATCCCTAGTCACATAATTACGTAGCTAGCATAGGTTGAGATGTCTTCATGCCAGACAAGGGTTGATACATCTCATACGAGTTTTCCTGCCAGCGAGGGTTGATAAAATGTCTTCCTACTAGAGATGGTTAATTCATAGCCATTGTTAGTATCCCTTATCTAGGTGCTAACACCCTTCCAACTGGGGTCATAGGTTGGACCCAACTCAGTTCATAATTGGGGTATGTCGTTTAGGTGAACACTCCAACAGTTATAGTCTTAGTATAAATCTTTAGTTCAGTTCTCAAAGTCAGGACTACCAAAAATAGTCACTCAGGTCAGTACAGAACTAAGTTCAGTTCTACAGAATCAGACATATCAGAAATAGTCACCCAATTATCAGTAATTCGGTTATCAGTGATTTCAATATAGTAAAGTAGATTTAAACGCAAGATTGCAAAATTAGTAATTACAACAGTTTCAAATATAAATATACTCTCATTCGGTTATATTCATGTTACTCATCCATTTATGTTCATGCATATGAACCCTTGCATATAAGCCTACCTCACTTAGTATACCAGTACATTTAAAGAACTGACACATACTCTTTCTTTGTGCTATGATGTCTTATATCATAGGTTCACACTCACGGGCTCTTGACCGTACTTAGCAACCCAGACTTCCAACAGTATTAGATTTAGTGGTGAGTCCTCATAGTCCGAGAACAGAGTTATCATTTCAGTATCTCAGTATTCAATATATTCAATAGTTGGAATTAGTTGGGGACTTGTCCCATCAACTTCATATTCAGAAAGTTAGAGGCTTCTAGACTAGACTATTTTAGACAAATGTTCAGTTTCCATTATTTATTTATCATTATTTGATTTTAGTTATGAACCTTATGGTAGATTCAGCCTTATTTCCTTATTATTAAAGTGTCATTATTCAGTGTTTAGAGAAGGTACCATTCATGGGTTAGCTTGTGATCCTTCAAGATTATGAGCACCGTGTCATGTCCGGGGTGTAGACTCAGGGGATTACAAACTTGGTATGAGAGACTAAGGTTCTAAAAAATTCTACAAAGTCTGAAAGCTATGTCAAGTAGAGTCTTATGTATGGTGTGTAGCGTGCCACACTTATGGATAAGAGGCTATGAGGCATTTTAGGTAAAGTTTCTCTTATTTCAGTGTTTATATCATGTGAGTGAGCATGAGCTCAAGTGAAACTCTCAGTCTAATCCAGTTTTCTTCTTTCATTTAAAGAATATGCCTCCCAAAAAAACCAAAAAAAGAAAAACAAAAAGCCAGCCAATACCTCAACCCGTTTAGGCTGATCTTCTTGATGAGCATATCTTCCATGCAGAACCTAGAGCTGTGTTCACCACCCTAGCCTATTCTGTAGCAGCCTAGAATAAGAGGCCAACTACTATTCAGGCCAACCTAGTGGCCAATACTACTGTAGCCAAGATTTGGGACTTCACCTGAATGAACCCCCTATTATTTACAGGGTCTAAGTTAGATGAGAACTATGAATTCCTTGATCAGGTACAGAAAGACACAACTAAGAGTGCTGAGTTGGCCGTATACCAGTTGGAAGATGTGGCTCACTCATGGTTTAAGCAGTGAAAGGCAGAGAGGGCCGTAGATGTAGGGCCCATATAATGGGAGAAGTTTGTCACTGCTTTTCTGGATAGGTTCTTCCCACTAGTGTTGAGAGAAGCTAGCGTTTTTGATTTTATTAACCTGAAATGGGGCAACATGACAATGAATGAGTACTTTCTCAAGTTTAATTTATTAGCCAGATATGCCCTTAATATGGTAGCAGATAGCAGATCTAAGATTAGTAAGTTTATGTTGGGTGTGTCTAGCAGTGTGGTCAAAGAGTGTAGGACCACAATGATGATTAAGGAGATAGACATAGCCAGGCTCATGGTCTATGCTCAAAAAATAGAGGAGGCTATAAATAAGGAGAAGGAGAGGGATAAAAAAAGTGTTAGAATAGGTAGCTTTAATTTTACTCAGCCTAAGTCAGAGGGAAGTAATCATTCTTAGTTCCACCTAAAATATTTAGTTCCATCTCTGTCCTTAGACGGTGCTCTAGTACTGAAATTCAGAGATGACAATAAAGATAGGGCACCAGGACCTAAAGCTCAGGGTATTGTTATTAGTGTCCGAATAAATCCTCTTTGCTAAAAGTATGGTAGAAACCATGAGGGTGTCTGTAGAGCTTCCAGTGATATATGCTTTGGATATGGCAAACTAGGCCATAGGGTCAGAGAGTGTCCTCAGGTAGGTTTACAGAGTCAGCATAATCATTCCCTAGCTAAGTACGGTCGACTGAATTAATAGGGTGCCTCTTCCAGTACCACCAATAGAAAACCCTCAAATAGAATCTATACACTTCAGTCCCGATAAGATTAGGAAAGTTCTCCTGAAGTAGTTACTTGTATGTTATAAGCTTATCATTTACATATTTATGCTTTGCTAGATCCAGGAGATTTTTTGTCATTTGTAACTAATTATATAGCTGTTGACTTCAGAGTCAGTTCCAAAATCCTAGGAGAGCCCTTCTCAGTCTCTGCCCTAGTGGCTAAATCTATCATAGCTCGATGGGTATACAGGAACTATCCGATTATGGTATCTCAGAGAGTTACTTCAGCAGACTTAGTAGAATATGAGATGATAGATTTTGACATCATTCTTGGTATGGACTGGCTTCATCCATGCCATGGTTCAGTTGATTACAAAAATAGAATTGTCTATTTTCAGTTTCCAAATGAGTCTGTCCTAGAATGGAGAGGTAGTACTTCAGTACTGAGGGGGCCAGCTTATTTCCTACCTTAGAGCGAGAAAAATAATATCTAAAGGGTGTGTCTACCATCTTATTCCAGTTAAGGATTCTAGTTCTGAGACTCTTAGTCTTGAGTTAGTTACAGTAGCATGTAAATTTCTAGATATATTTCCCAAAGATCTTCCTGGAGTCTCTTCTGAATGGGATCTCGACTTCAGAATAGACCTTTTTACAGACACTCAGCCTATCTCTATTCCACCATACAAAATAGCACTAGTTGAACTCAGAGAGCTAAAAGAATAATTGAAGGATCTCCTAGATAAGGGATTCATCAGGCCTAGTGCTTCCCTGTGGAGTGCACTGTTTTTATTGGTGCATAATAAAGACGGTTCTCTCAAAATATATATTGATTACCATTAGTTGAACAAAGTCATAGTCAAGAACAAGTATCCACTTCCCAGAATCGATGACTTGTTTGACCAACTTCAGGGTGCCAGTTACTTTTCTAAGATAGACCTCAGATTAGGCTATCATTAGCTCCGAGTCAAAGAATGTGACATTATAAAAATAGCTTTCAGAACTCGGTATGGTCACTTTGAATTCCTAGTCATGTCATTTGGTCTTACTAATGCCCCAGCAACTTTCATGGACTTGATGAATTATGTGTTCAAGTAGTACCTGAACATGTTCATCATAGTCTTCATTGATGACATCCTTGTCTACTCCTACAGTGAACATGATTATGCAGACCATCTCAGAATAATATTACAAACTCTCAGAATTTATCAGCTGTTTACCAAATTTAGTAAGTGCAAATTTTGGCTAAGGTCAGTAGCTTTCCTTGGTCATATCATTTCCAGTGATGGCATTAGAGTTGACCCTCAAAAGACCAAAGCACTGAGAAACTGGCCCTGACCCATTTCTCCATTAGATATCAAGAGTTTCTTGGGTTTAGCTGGCTATTATCATCGGTTTATGGAAGGGTTTTTATCTATTGCATCCCTTATGTCCAGATTGACTTAGAAGAAAGTCAAGTTCCAGTGGTCAGATTCTTGTGTGAAGAATTTCCAGGAGTTAAAGACTCGACTCACTACAGCCTTAGTTTTGACTTTACCAAATGGTTCAGACGGGTTTATGGTATATTGTGATGCTTTTAGAATTGGTTTGGGGTGTGTTTTGATGTAGAGAGGTAAGGTCATAGCCTACACCTCTAGACAGCTTCATCCCCATGAAAAGAATTACCTTACTCATGATCTTAAGTTAGCAGCTGTAGTGTTTTCCTTAATGATTTGGAGGAATTATTTGTATGGGGTATATGTTTATGTGTTCACGAACCCTAAAAGCCTCTAGTATATGTTTTCTCAGAAAGACATGAAACTACATCAGAGGAGGTAGCTAGAGTTGTTAAAAGATTATGACATGAGTGTTCTGTATCATTCAGGAAAAGCTAATATAGTGGATGATGGTCTCAGTAGGATAGAGATACCAATCTAGTTTCCAAAGTAAAAGAAAAGCAAGATAGAGATACCAATCTAGTTAAGTTGAATGAGTTGGTCAAAGATCAGAAGGTAGAGGTTTCCTCCCAAGAGAAAGATGGTGTGTTGCATTGTTAGGGTAGACTTTGTGTACCATGTGTGGACGGCGTAAGGTAGAGGATTCTTGCAGAACTGCATGGTGCCTGTTACTAGATTCACCCAGGGGCCACCAAGATGTACCTCAACTTACGGGAAGTCTGTAGGTGGAGTGGGATGAAGAGAGACATTGCAGATTTTGTGGCTAAGTGCTCTACATATTGGCAAGTTAAGATTGAGCATCATAAGCCTAGTGGGTCTATGCAGGAGTTCAGTATTCTCACTTGGAAGTAGGAGGAAGTGAACGTGGACTTCGTGACTGGTTTGCCTCGTACTCTTCGTCAGCATAATTCAATTTGGGTCAATGTAGATATGATGACCAAATCAGCTCACTTCTTACCAATTCATACCTATTATTCAACCAAGGATTATGGCAAGATCTATGTCAGAGAGTGGTGAGGTTGCACGGAGTTCCGTTGTCCATCATTTGAGATAGAGGTATGCAGTTCACCTCCCACTTTAGAAAAGTCTTCCAGAAGGATCTTGGTACCCAAGTTCACCTTGGTAATGCCTTTCATCCTCAGACAGATGGTCAAGCATAAAGGACCATTCAAACTCTAGAAGATATATTAAGAGCCAACGTTGTTGATTTTAAAGATAGTTGGGATGACAACTTGCCTTTGATCAAATTCGCATATAATAACAGCTATTATTCTAGTATTCAGATTGATCCGTTTAAGGTTCTTTATGGGAGGAGATGAAAATCTCTCATTGGTTGGTTTGAAGTAGGTAAGGCCACAGTATTAGGGCCTAACCTAGTATTTGATGCCTCAGAGAAGGTTCAGTTGATCAGAGAGAGTCTTAAGACAGCTCCGAGCCGACATAAATCATATATAGATGTGAGAAAAAAAGATATCGAGTTTGAGATATATGTTTATGTGTATCTAAAAATCTCTCCCATAAAATGAGTGAAGAGGTTTGGCAAGAAGGGAAAGCTCAGTCCCCGATATATCGGTTCTTACCAAATTCTCAGTTGTTTTGAGAATGTAGCTTACGAGCTTGAGTTACCTTAAGACTTAGATTCAGTGCATCTAGTGTTTTATGTCTCCTAA
Organism: Capsicum annuum; assembly: GCF_002878395.1. Taxonomy (NCBI): domain Eukaryota; kingdom Viridiplantae; phylum Streptophyta; class Magnoliopsida; order Solanales; family Solanaceae; genus Capsicum; species Capsicum annuum. Next base: position 59,546,372 of record NC_061121.1, on the reverse strand, counting down.
CTAAAGAAGTGCATAGGTGACCCAACAGTTGTAGTCCTGATAGAGGGCATTGATGTCCAGAATAGTCTCTCTTATGGGGAAATTCCAGTCAAAATTCTTGATTATCAGGTTCATAGACTGAGGAACAATACAGTTCCTCTAGTCAAAGTGGTTTGGTGGAATCCATTCGTTAAGGGAGATACTTCAGAAGCAGAAGTAGATATGCGGACCAAGTATCCCCACCTCTTCTCCGCAAACTCAAACTAAGCTCAAGATAACAATTTTTCTTTCCTCAACTTACCTTTACAAATTCTGTATTGGTTTAGTTACATAGCATTCTCATATCATGCATATCATCATGAAACAACTCAGTCATCTTTCACATCTTCAAAATTCAGTCACGCTTTAGTTATATATGTCCAGTATGGAAACTCAGTATATTAGTAGTTTCAGTCATGTAATCATGCTTCAGTTATGTATGATCAGTATCTAAACTCATTCTTTCAGTATTCTCAACTTAGTCAGTCTCGTTCGAGGATGAATATTCCTAATGGAGAGATATTGTAAGACCCCACAAAATTCTAGTTATTTCTATCCTAAAAAGCATGCCAAAAGAGGCCTCAAACTTAGAAAATTTCAGCGAAGTGTCAAGGCTTAGAATCATTTTTAGCCTTCGAGATTGAAGGATCTTATTTTCAAACTTTTTGACCTTAGTATGTCAATTTTCAAATTGATTCATGATCAGGGACACTTGTAGGTCTTCTCAGATGAGTTTTAGATTTTTTGGACTACCATAAGGTTAGTTTGGAAGTCTAAAACAACAAAGGGTCGCGATAGGCCCACGCCGCGTAGGCCAGTTCATCCAAGCAGGGGTCGCACCGCGATTGCTACTTGACCCGAGCAAGGGTCGCATTGCGAGGGCCCTTGACCCAAGTAGGGGTCGCAACACGATGGGGACCTCATCCAACATTATTTTATCTGGGTTTGTGAGGGAAATGGACTATTTTTCCCTTACATTGTTCATCTTTAACACCAAATTTATTATCCTAAAGGGCTAAAGACACTCATTGTTCAAAAAATTATCCCAAGAACAAGCCCTAGTTCTATCAAGCTCAAGAATCAAGTTTCAAGAACTCACCATAATCTTCATGAAATTAATAGTCAAGGTATGTTAGGTGTTCATCTAAGGGTTTCCTTCCACCCCTGGAGTTCAAGAACCTCTTTTAAAGCTGTAAGTTGATTGCTTTGATGAATTTCATTTTTAATCTAATTGTATTCATGACTATGATGTTATTTGGGTTTTAATTATGAATTATTACAAGTTTCATGTGAAGTGATTAACATGCGTGTAGCGTTATGTGGATTTATGGTAAAAACCCCTTGAATTTGTAAGTTGGGATTGTGATCATGATGCTTGCATATTGATTTTATTATGTGCACAAATTCATGCCTCTGAAGTGTATGACAAAATGTTTAAAAGAAAGCATTGTTAACAAGCTACTATTGTTGTGTTATTATGACCACACCATGTTTTGAGTTCAATTCTATCGAGTCCTTGGGGTATTCAATACCCGAAATATAGTTTTTTACCTAGAATTACAGCAGCTTCAGAATAGTCTCATTGATGTCATGTACAGTAGTATTCAATCAGTTACAGAACTAAGTGTATTCAGTAAGTCAGTAGAACTTAGTGAACTCAGTCTAGTTCAGTAAGTTAACACGATTAGTAATAGTTCAATCAAGCCTAGAACAGTCTACAAATAAATTCAGTGTCTATTCAATTGGGAGTAGGAATCATCACCGAGCGAACTCATGGATTGGGGCTTTTTTGCCAGTAGAGGTTTTGACCCTTAGTAGCAATCCCTGCATTACAGAACTATGTAGCCAGTGTAGGTTGAGATGCCTTCCTTCTAGATAAGTGTTGATACATCTCGTATGAGTTTTTTGGCCAGCGAGGGTTGACGAAATGTCTTTCTGCCAGAGAGGGTTAACTTATAGCCATTGTTAGTATCCCTTGGCAAGGTGCTAAAACCCTTCCAACTGGGGTCACAGATTGGACCCTAACTCAATTCATAATTGGGGTATGTCAGTTAGATAAACTTTGCCATAGTTATAGTTTTAGTTTTAGACTCAGTATAAATCCTCAAAATCAGGACCATTAGACACAGTCACCCAGCTCAGTATAGAACTAAGTTTAGTTCCATAGAATCAAAATCATTAGAAATAGTCACCCAAATATTAGTAATTCAGTTATCAATGATCTCATTATAGTAAATTAGATTTACACATAGAATTGCAAAATCAGTAATTACAATAATTTCAAATATACATATACTCTCATTTAGTTATATTTATGTTACTCAGCCAGTTATTGTTCATGCATGTGAACCCTTACATATCAGCCTACCTTACTTAGCATACCAGTATATTCAAAGTACTGACGCATACTCTTTCTTTATGCTATGATGTCTTATATCATAGGTTTAGATGCTCGATCTCCTAACTGTACTTAGCAGCCCAGACTTTCAGCAGCAAAAGATTTGGTGGTGAGTCATCATAGTCCGAGGATAGATTTATCATTTCAGTATTTTAGTATTTTATATATTTAGTAGTTGGAGTTAGTTAGGTACTTGTCCCATCAACTCCATATTCAGACAATTAGAGGCTTCTAGACTAGACTATTTCAGATAGATATTTAGTTTATATTATTTATTTATCAATATTTGATTTCAATTATAAGCCTTATGGAAGATTCAGCCTAAAATCTGCATTATTACAGTATCATTATTTAGTATTTACAGCAGGTACCAATCATGGATTAGCTTGTGGTCCTTCAGGATTAAGAGCATCGGGTGTCGTTCGGGGTGCATACTCGGGGTGTTACAATGCTTCAGTTCCTTATGCTCGAACCTTTAAGTGACCTGTACTTATGTAAAGATAGTGGTGATGAAAATTGATGAACAATGGTTTAGATGGGAGCGAGTAAATATTCCTTATTAGGGAAAGATTATTGTATGCTTGTTTTATCTAAGGCTATAAGCGTGAAGTAATATTGAGGCAAAGCTTTGGTATATGTCATAGTTAGTTTAAAATTCTAGGGGTGTCTTCTTGGTAATAATTCAAAAAAATTGTTATCGATAAAGGTATTAGAGAATATGGAAAGATTCCTAGGGGTTGGTTGTCTAGAAGTTCATAGTAGTTATAATGATAGTCTTAAATGTCATGTTGGTATAGAAGTGGGTGAAAGCATTGTGCATTGGTGAATTCCTATTAAGAGGTTGAAGTTAGTTGTTAAAGTGGTAAGGAGTATTATTCTTGAGATGAGAGCTGTGAAAACACATAGGATATTGAATCCATGGTTTAGACTTATATTATGGCGTTATGTGTGGTACCTTGTGGCTTTGACTAAACTTAAACAAGGTAAGAGAATTTTGTTCAGCTCATACTTTAGTAGATAGAGTTATTGATGCCCATTTGAAGATTAGAAGTGGAGTCAAATGAAGGGTAGTATGAGAAGAAAAACATAGTTGAGAGAGTATTTGAGATGTTTGGCTAAGCTTGAAAGTTAGCAGTTACATTGCCTAAGGCATAGTAATTCTATCCTAGCTTATGTTTTATAGCCGAACAGTCCATGTTATAAAGTTATAGCAATGTTTCGATTCCTCATTCAGATATCTTATTCAAATCATGCCTAAAAATACTTTGCTCCCTAATAATATTAGAACTTCTTATTAAAAGTCTTGAAGAAATAATCCAGTTGAGTATAAACTCTTAGAATGAGTCAGTCCATGTAGCCAACAATTTAGTTTAGCATTCAGACAGATAAGCTCCTATAGTTTTCCATCTTTCCATCTAGTCTTACTATCAGAATTTTCATGAGTATGGCTATTTATTGAGGTAATTTATTCACATCCATTCAAATTATCAATTAAGTTCAGTCCATGCATCATGTCACCTATTTAGATATATAGTCATAATTCAATTCATAAGTGTTTTGTGCATGATCTTAATTTTCCTAAATATTTGAAACACCTAGAATTAGAGCCATTTAAAAACTTCATCTTGTGGTGTTACTGTGGTTGGTACGACTAGGGGCTAGAGTCGTACCCTTTGGATACGAGTTGTATCTTTCTCCTTCTCTTCTTTCATATCCTAGGTAGTGTGGTGAGGGTCACTCACTGTGCTAGGTATGAGTTACCCTTCCCTCAATCGTAACTAATAATACGAGCCATACCTAGTTGAGTCATATAGGGGAGTCATGAGTTTGGAAGTGGATTATTTTGGGTACTGTTGTTGTGTACAAGTTAAGGGTGAGTCTTACCCTTTTGATATGACTCAAAAGTACATGTTCAAACCCTTAACAGTGTGTGACCTAGGAGAAGCCTAGGGTATGAGTTAGGGTACCACTCGTACCCTAGGGTTTGACTACTTAAGTGAGTCGTATGGTGAGTCGTACCCCTAGATGGGTTCAATTTTCAATTTTTAGCTAAGGGCCTTGTGGTAATTTCCCATGTCTAAAAACCTAATCTCTCTCACTATATTAGTGTGTGTAGCCTCCTAAATATCCATTTTTATGGATCAAACACCCTAAATACTCTCTCAATCTCATCTTTGAAGAATTGGAGGGTAGGATTTCAAGAGTGGTCTTCAAGAGATAAAGAGGAGTCAATATTCTTTGTGATTCATCTTGTTTAAGGAACGTACCTCTTTCTCTTGCTAAATAACTCTAAACCCATGTATTTCACACCTAGATTAGTAAGTGCACATGGTGGTTTTGAAATTAAATGTAAAGCATTTTGTTGCTTAATGATGAATAATTATGATTCTTTCTTAGACTTGTGTTTTAACATGTTATTGATGATGACTTGTACATATGAATGCTTTTTGTTTATGGTTTAACATGTGGGCCATGAGTAACCCTAACTTTGATAATTTCCACCATGAAAATAGCCTTGTTGAAGGTATACATGTAAGGTGTTTGTGAAACTTTCTAAGTAGATGTCTAGTTACATGATGATGGTGCTTTGAGCTAGGGAAATAGCCCAATATGTATGAATGCTACATAAATGATATCGTGAGGGTAAAATGATCCATGTATTGTCTACTGATGACTTTGATGGTTTGATGAATAAGAAGGGGTTTAAAGTCCCTAACATGAAAATGAACTTGAATTGTGTATTGAACTAAATTGTCATATAAAATTGCTAATAAAGTATGAATGGCTCGTAAGGGTCTTGAGGACCATAGTTCAATTTTATGATTAGTTAATTTAAGGCATTGGCCTATTGAAATGGTTAAGCAATGAAGGCTCCCATGAGGACTATGGGGTAATGTATGGTGTTGAATTGGCTAAATGGGTTAAAGTCTTTATGTGTGGAATTGAATATATGTGGATGCATGGACAAAAAGTTAGACTCCTATTGTCGACTAATGATAGATGTGATGGCTTGAGGTTAAAGTCCCTTACCTAATCAAATTGCTTATGGTTAAACTCCCTTGCATAATAAGATCTCATGAGGTCAAAGTACCTCACCAAATGAATTAGCTTGGGGTTAGAGTCCCCTATCTAATATGGCATGAGGTTAGAGTCCCTTGCCTAATGTGTGAGAATGTGGTTAGAGTCTTTTTCTTGAATTAATGTGTGTGACTTATTAGAGTCCCTAACTTATATAAAATTATGTGAGTGGTTAGAGTCCCTCACTTTAATGGATATGTGTATGGTTAGATTCCCTTACTTGATAATATGTGAAAATGGTTAAAGTCCTATGCCTAATGAGAAATGCTTGAATCTATAACAGTGGAAGGTTGGAGTCCTCCATTGCATATATGATGAATGATTGATTCTAAAGTATTGATAAGACTTGTCCCCTTAGTTAGTAGGTGATATGTGTATATGTATGGATAAGGTTATGAATGTGATTGAATATGATATACATTGACTTATTGTTGAAAGATGATGTTATTTTATCCTTATCCTTGAGTTACATGCTAGTGCTCCAATCGCTAACCGTTTCCAGATGCTATGTCCCCACATGATATAAGGTTTGAAGAATCTTCTTCTCTTCCTACATAGTGATTAGGCAATCGAAGCAATTCATGCATTGACTTGGCAGTGGTGAGCTTCCTTACTTCAGAAGACATTCCTTTTGGGACTCTTATATCTAGATTTAGTCTTATTTTAGCATGGTTTGGCTATTGTCGGGGGCTTGTCCTGACATATAAATTTCTAAACTTACATTTGTATAGAGGTATTGTGGATGACTGTGGACTTGGGTATATTTTTTAGTGATGAATCTAATGAGGTGTTTAGACATGTTAAACCTATGATTTTTAGTATGTTTTCCGCTATCTTATTATAAGGTTGGGATTCACCCGACCCTCGTGATTAGTGTGATGGCTGTGATGGGTTATCAGGGTGACCTCAAGTTCATATGGGCTTGAGGTGCCCCTAAGACATAGCCTAATTTTGGGGCATATCAGTATTACAGCTCAAACATTGTAATACCTCACAAGTTTCTAGATAAGTTTTCAACTATCCGTCATATGTTTTGTAATACCCTCAAAATTTCAAGTATTTTATTTTTTGCCTTACCTTGTTTGAAACATTAATTTTTAACTTAAAATGTGTTCAGGTATGTCAATAGGGTGTCTAGGAAATGTTTTGGAATTTTTGGATGAGGTTCAGGGTTATTTTTAAATTCCAAGGCAATAAACCTTTGCGATATCGCTGTGTCACAAAGGCTAGTCTCCACGATATTGTCATGGAGCAAAGAATAGTCTCTGCAATAAGCAGTGCGCCATTCCAGTATTTGAATTTCTTCTAGTTTTTTTATTTTATCACTTGGGGTCAGGGGTTTTAAATATTTTACCCATTGTACGACCTTAGTCCTGTTATTTCATGATTCGTTCTTACATAATGTACTTGGTGATGCCATGAAGCCCTTTTTTTATTCCTAAATGTGTTTTGTTGAGGGAGAAATTCCTAATGTGAAGTTACATACTTTACTTCATACTTTTAAAGCGTCAATAAGTTACTACGCATCATTTGAGGACGAATGATTCAAAGGGGAGGATAATGTAACTCCCCGCATTTTTGATCTAGAATTTAAATTGTCATTCCTACATGTATAAACTCTAATCTAATGATTTGTATGTGAATATGTGTAATGATCATTTAACTAGTGTGTAAAGTGCTTTTGAGGTAAAGAATGTTCATAGTGAACACTTATAGAGAAGTGGAGTTGAGAACTTATAATTCAACCAAATTTTGGTATTTGATCCTACAAGGGTCAACTTTAAACATGTATAACTTATGTAATATATGGAACTTTGGATCAAAAGACCCACCAAATTATAGAAAAATGTTTCCTCTTTCCAACGCATCTTATTTCGCCTTAATCGGATACCCGAGCGGAAAGTTATATGAATTTTCGTGAGGAACCAGTGAGGGTCCACGATTTCAGCGTGGCAAGGACCTTGTGCTCTGTGATTTGCAGCATGGCACAAACATTGTTTAGAAATGCTAAAACCTGTGTTTCTTTTCAGTTTTTTAAGGGTAAACTGGTCATTAACGTCCTAAACAATCCTATAACTAATATTAATGTGAATTAATCATACCATAACCCTAAAACACACCAATTACACAATCCCTCTTCTCTAAAATCCTCAAGAACACCAAACTAGGGTTCTTCTTCAAGAATTCAACTTCCAAGGATCCAAATGCATGCTTCCCTTCAAGAAGTCAAGAAATTCAAGTATGTGGGATATTCATCAATGGGATCCTACCACTCATTGAGTCCCAAGAATACCTTATTTTACAAGTATAAACCCTTTTCTCTCTTTTTATGAAACTCAATGTCAAATATTAATTTACTCAATTTTCTCTAAATAGTTTTAAAAACAATTCATGAGACTGTGTTTCCCCATGTGAATTATGTTCTTACATACTTCATAATCTCAGTCACCCATATTATGTTTAGTTATACCACGTTTAATTATCAATTTTTGGATTTTCCATCTCATGATTTATCCAACATCGTTATGATTAGTTGTGTTAACTTATGCTGGTAGGTCATGATTTGTTCTAAGAACTATGTTACAACTAGGGAGTAGTCGCAGGCTGTGACAGTTGACAAAATTTTTAAATATAAAACCTCAAGAATTGTAGGATACTAAATCTGATGATGCTTTTGAGTTCATCATTGACTATTATGAGAAGTTATATAATATGGGTATTGTACAACAACATAGAGTTGAGTTCGTGAAATTTCTATTGGATAAGGATGCTAAGCAATGGTGGAGGGTTATGTTGAATGTTCGTTACTGATTTTAATCCCATTGATATATTTTTAATTTCATATTTTATTCTTAAAGAAATAAGAAGCTTGGTCCCTTCGTGATCATAAGAAGGATGAGTTTTTGGCATTGGAGTAGGATGATATGTCAGTTGCAGCCTATAACACTAAGTTCCATTCTTTGTGTCGCTATGTCTCTCAGTTGTTGGCTACTGAGGAGGAGAGGATTTGATGCTATGTTAAAGGTTTGAATTATGATCTTTAGATTTTATAGGTGCATCTGAATTCTACAAAGAAAGGGTTCAATGAGGATTCTATTATATAAATAATTTAAAGGGAATCACACAATGGTTCAGGCTAACATATTAGCTAAAAAGTTCGGCAATGTTGGAAATTACAACAAATTTTAATCCAAGGGCCATGGTCAGTATCCCAAAGCAGCTTACCCTACTCTGTCAGCATTGCAGTTTCTACTATAGGTCAAGCTAAAGTCTCTTCTGTATCATATATAATTAGGAGCCAAAGGACTTCTTACCCCTCTACTAGTCGACATTCTCTCTAACGGGGATATGACTATTGTGGCATTGATGGTCACTTTAAGAGAGAGTGTCTGTTGAGGCAGGTAAAAGGCCGTGCGCATTAATACACTCGGGCTATAGTTTTATCAAGAAGAGGAGGAGGAGGTAATGGTAGGGGTCTTCCATAGGGTGGATAGGGAAATTTGACAAGTGGTCAAAGAAATGGTGGAGTAGGAGAAAAAGTGCATTCAGGGATAGTGTTTACTAAGAATTGATGACCGGGCTCATTTTTATTTTTTTTTGTGAAAGAATAACGCCAAGGCTTCTATTGAGATAATTATAGGTACTATTTCTGTTTGTGACTGAATTTCTTGTGTTTTATTTTACTCGGGGTCTAGTCGTTCTTATGTATCTGCGAAGTTGGTGATGGGTCTATATTTGGTTTGTAATATACTTGACTATCCTATTTATGTGTCTACTCCAATTTGTGAGTCTGTGGTAGTGATACGTGTTTAGTGTTCTTGTTCAGTGTTGTTTATGGATTTTCATACATGGGTAAAATAACAACAATATACCCAGTGTATTCTCATCAATTGAGGTATGAGAGGGTAAAGTGTATACAGTCCATACCACTACCTTAGATAAAGTAGAGAGGTTGTTTCTGATATACCTTTGGCTAAGGAAAGATAATAATATAACAAACAAAACACATAAAAGCATGCAATAACAAGGAATATCACACCGCTAGATAGTAAAGGATAATAACAGAGACAAGACACACACAAGGGCATACTGTAAAATTTCTATTCTAAAGATTTAGGTAGATTTTATTATTTCGGATACATTAGACTTTGAAGTAATATTGGGTATGACCTGGTTATCTGGATATCACATTATTTTACACTGTAATGCTAAGACAATTACTTTAAATATGACTTGGATGGATGAACTAAAGTGAGAGAGAATGTATAAGGCCAACCCAACAAAAATTATATCATTTGTTTTGGCTAAACAATTAAAATAGAAGGATGGCCAGTATTTTTAGATTAACTCTTAGATGTGAGAGTGTGATCCACTTCTACAGAGTCAATTCCGCTGGTTTTCAACTCCATGAAGTGTTTCCTTTAGACTTACCGAGTATTCCTACAGATAGAAATATTGATTTTTGCATTGAATTAAAACGCCCTATTTTCTACCTTATGGAATGTCTCCATCAGAGTTGTGGGAACTCAAGATTTAAATACATGAACTACTTAATAATGGGTTTATCCATCCAAGTGCTTCAACTTAGGGTTATCTGGTCTTCTTTGTTAAGAATAAAGATGGTAGTATGAGGATGTGTATTGATTATTGGTAGTTGGATAAGTTTACCATCAGGAATTAATATCTATTTCCTCGCACAGACGGTCAGTTTGACCAGTTATAGGTTGCAATAATATTTTTCAAAATTAACTTGCGGTTGGGTTATCATCAACTAAAAATTAGACCAGAGGACATACCAAAGGTAGCTTTTAGAACTCAGAATGGCCATTATGAGTGTCTGGTGATCTCCTTTAGGCTAACTAATGTGCCTGCAGACCTTTGGGATAACTAATATGCCTGCAGACCTTTGGGATAACTAAGGTGCCTGCAAACTTTATGAGCTTAGTGAATAATATTAAGTCATTCTTGTATTCTTTTGTTATTGTGTTAATTGATGACCTTCTAGTTTACTCCAAGGGGTAACGAAGAGCATGAAGGTTACCTTCGTATGGAGTTTGAGATTCTAAAGGAGAAGTGGCTATATGCTAAATTTTTGGAAGTATGAGTTATGGTTATCTTTGGGACCTTTTTTGGGCACATTATTTCCAAAAAAAGAGTGATGATGGATCCCTAGAAGATTGAGGCAATTAAGAGTTGTATCCATCCTTGTTTAGTGACTGAGGTAAGGATATTTATAGGTATTTCTAGTTATTATCATAATTTTGTCAAGAATTTGCATGCATTACAACATACTCTATAAGGCTGACACAGAAGGACGTACCATTTTTTTGGTCAGAAAAATGTGAAAAGAGCTTCCTAAATCTTAAGACACTCTTGACTAAAGGTCATATCATTTCTTTAATAGTTAAAGATAAGGACTTTATAGTGTTTTATGATGAATCACTTATGGTCCAGGTGTCGTGTGAATGTAGGATAGTAATGTCATTGCTTATGCTTTGAGGAAGTTAAAGCCTCATAAAAACAACTACCTAACCTATGATTAAGAGTAGGAAGCGGTGGTGTTTGCATTAAAGATATGGAGAAAATTTTTTATATCAAGTTTGAACTCTTCAAAGAACACTGTAGCCTACAACATTTGTTTTCTCAAAGGGATTTGTCTCTAAGGTCGAAGATATGGATGTAGTTGTTGAATGATTATCACATGACTATTTAGTATCATTTGTGTAAGGCTAATTTTACAGCAAATGCGTTGCGCTAAAAAGTTGTAAGTATGGGCAGTTTGTCATTCTTGAGGGTGTCTAGGTGACCTTTATCTAGATAGTTTCAAACTTTAGCATCTCAGAGTATGTAATCTAGGATTTAGGGGTAGTGTATTGTCTAGTATTGAGGTAAAAATATTTCAGGATCAAATTAAGGCCAAGAGATTTCACAAAAAGTTGAATACGCTCCAAAATAAATTGGTATGTAGGGAGGTGGATGACGACACTTTTAATGCAAGTGGGTATTGTAGTTCAAGAGAAGGTTAGGTTTTCTGCAGGTTGGTGATTTGATTTGTGATGTACATTCAGAAGCCTATAGTTTTTCTCATTCTATTCATCTGGGTACAACGAAAATATACTGTGACTTGAGATAGCGTTATTGGTGGTCCAAAATAAAAAGAGACATAGGGATTATGTTTCTAGGTATCACAATTGACAGCAAGTGAAGTATGAACATCAAAGGTTTGTGGGTTGCTTCAAAGAATGTCTATACCTGTGTGGAAATCGGAGAACATTTTAATGGGTTTCATGGTGGGTCTTCCTAAGACTATAATTCCCCAAGTCTGTACCCCAGACGCTACATGGTGCTTACGACCCCGAAGGACCATAAGCTAACCCATTACTGATATCTATTATGAGCACTTAATAATAATACAGTAAAATACAGAAAATAGGCTGAAATGCTATTAGGTTCAAAATATGTAGTACTAATAAAACATCTGGATTTGAAATACTATCAGAAATAATCTAGTCTGAAAAGCCTCTTATTGAACTGTCTGAAAATGGAGCTGATGGAATAAGCCCCCAACTAATTTCGACTAATGCTGTGTTGAAACTACTGTAATACTAAAATAAAAATACATCCTCGATAGATGAAGAATCACTACTAAATCTACTACTATTGACTAGATTTATCTAAGCATGGTCGAGAACCTGAGCGTCCGAACCTATGATATGAGATATCATAGCATAAAGAAAGAGTATGCGTTAGTACGTGGAATATACTGGTATGCTAGATGAGGTAAGGCTGAATGCAAGGGTTCATATTCATGAACAATAACTGGCTAAATAATATAGAGAAACTGGACATGAGAGTTCGTGTCTAATCTAAACAACGGTAAATACTTAGCACGCAAAATTGTGCATATATATATACTATAACTGAGCTTTTCTGAAGCTAAGTAATGAGCTGTGATACAGAGTAACTGATAATCTGAGATTTTTATAACTAAGTTATTGATACTGATTGATTGTATCTGACAGTCTTGATTCTGTAGAACAGAATCGAGTTCTAGTCTAAAAACTAAAACTGAAACTGTAGGAGGTAATCATCTAACCAACATGCCCCAAATAAGATAAGATAACTGAGTTGGGGTCCAATTTGTAACCCCAACTATAAGGGTGTTAGCACTATGCCGCGGGTACTAACAACTGTTGTAGTGTTAGTCCTAACTAACGGGTGACCCCTGAGATCAGTCCTAAACTAGTGGGTAATCCCTGAGTATGTCAGTCCTATTTAACGGGTGACATCACATAACCTACGCTGGCTACGTAGTTCTAAAACTTAGGGATTGCTTCTAGGGACCCATTCGTAACTAACGAGTAAGGTCCCATCCCTAGGCTCGCTCGATGCTGAATCCTACTCCCAACTGAAAGACACTGAATTGGACTAGACTGATTTTCCTATGTTTTATAACTGACTGAGTTCTACTGGGTTTTGTAACTAACTGAGAGTACTGCTAATCGTGACATGACTGACACTATTCTATAACTGACACTGGCTCTAGGTAAATAGCTAAATTACCGGGTATTAAGTACCCACAGGACTCGATAGCATGAAAAGTAAAGCAAATTGAATAACATAACATTGTTCACTTGGTCATAATTCATTCATAGAGACATTTCATCAAATACTTGTACTGCATTAACTTGTACATGAATGAGGAATACATGTTAGCATGCTATAATGTCATTATTTCATTCTCATAGACAATTTATCAAACACAGGGGAAGCATACTTGTTTTACTAAATCATAAATACTTAAGGTAAATATGGTTATAATAATCAACTTGCAAATTGAAGGGTTTATCACGAATATCATGTAAATAAACAAATATAATGATTTATTTCATGAAGGTTTGTAATTTAATCATAGACTAAGACCCAATAATAACATGAACATGAATTCAATTCAATTCAAACTTGGAAGTTCAAAATTCAACAATCTTGTAATTTGAAAAAGGATTCATGGACTCTATGAGTAAAAGGAACTTATATATGAACACCAAACATACCTTACAAGATTCTTTATTGAAGGTTCTTGGAGTAATTCTTATGCTTGTTTTTGATTTTCTTGAACTATGGTTTTTTTTGCCTTTTGAGAGAGAATGTTTTTAATTTGGGGAAGAATGAGTTAATAATGAGCTAATAAGGTATTTAGGGGCTTAATTTTGTGTTTAGATTTATTAGGGCCGTGGAAAAAGACCCAACTACGCCTGGGAAGATTTAACACTTTGTCACTGAACAACCCAATTTTTGGCCCTTGCACGTCGCGGTGGAATTGTGTTGCCCCTTTGATTCTGAATTTTTAACTCAGCACGATGCGATAGAATTGTATTGGAACACTGAAAAAGGAGAATTTTGAACTGTTCCTATGGCGCGACGTGCCAATATCATGATGGAGAACTGGAAAGTGATAATTTCCATTTTTCTTGGCTCCACGACGCGCTGACGTTCCAGGTGGTACACTGTCTTACAAAAATGGCTCTAACTCTTCACCCGGGTATTAGATTTGGGTGAATTTTATATCATTGGAAAGTTAATTGAATTTCCTGGGAAATGGAAGGATCTAAATTGAGAAACATTGAGTATTTCAAAAATTTTTAAATGGGATTACTCATGTACTAAGGCTTAAATTAAGCTAGAGAAATACGGGGTATTACAATATGTCCCCTTTGGTAACTTTCATCCTTGAATGAGAGTTATTAAGCCAAGAAACACTGATAGACTGAGTTTACATGCTAAACATACATAATTGAAACCTAACTACATGACTGAACTGCTGACAAACTGAGTTTCCATACTGAATATGTATATCTGATGCATAGAATATACGGCTGAAGCTATTGGTAATCTAAGTTTTTATACTGAACATGCATACCTGATGCATGGAATACATAATTGAATTGATTCATGAATGAATGAATGAATATACAATGGTAAAGAATACCAAATTTGTAACTGTAACTGAACATGGAACTGAGTAAATCTAAGGAAGGCTGTTACCTTAGGCTGAGAATACTGATGAACTTGAGATCATTTACTAGACATGTATGAACAGGAACATGAGAACATTATTGAGTCTAAAACAAGATATATATGAACTAAATATCATGAACTAAATTGATTTCTTGGATACATGTTATACAGCTGAGATTGGAACTTGAGGGTTAACTTATGAGTACCCATTACTCCAAACTGGATTCGTTACGTGAATAGGAATTTGATGGTTAAGTAGACCATAGTGCATCTCTCCCTTGGGATATTAGGTCCCTCGAGGAATACTGACTTGGCTAGGATACTGAGGAAAGGTTGAGATGATGAATGGGGCACCTACGAACTAAATCATGACTGAATATCTGAGATCTGAAACTGAGGCATAATACATGGACTGACCTACATTTGCAACTACTAGGATATTCCATTTTGGGATTGGACAACAAGATGGAAATATGGGAAACCATTCAAATTTGTCCGCTTGACTGCTAAACTGAATTGCTAGCTTTACGGACTAACTCATACTAAAAAAATTATACTTAACTGGAGAATTTCTTTAACACTCTTCCTATAATTTTCTAATGACTTTAGGGAGTAAGGGATCTAGGCATGGTCTGAATAAGACATCAAATAAGAAACCACAACATAGCCAAAAATTCTGTAATATGGGAACTAATAACCATACCTACTTGGGTCTGAGCTGAACTGAATTCTCCCACTAAGTTCAAGCCTACTAAATTATCCAGAATACATTTATCCATTTACATATCAATATGACATTCACGCCTATCTTCATAACTGCAGCCCCATGTAAAACAAGAATGCAACAATCTTTAATTAACAAGAAACATTTACTTTCTCCTATCTAAGCAACTGCTCATCACTACATCATTTCATAAGAAGAGTTCACTAAAGGTTAAAACATAAGGACTTGAAGCATAAATAGACACTATACTAAACTTGACACTTAACTGAGGCCTGAGGAATAGAACATCAATATCCTGGATTTTATCGAGAGGTCTAAACTGAGGATATACATGATGAAATCTAAATTTTGCTGATCCTTTAGGAGAGTGGCAGGAGTCGTGGGAACTGAGCATACTGTAAAGCATGTGTACATGAGTCATGAGCTGCATGACCTGAGTTTAGAGTTTTTGTATTCATGGAACATGATTTATTATATTGCGTGAACTGGAACTACTCATACTAGGAACTGTAAACGTACCTGATTTTTGATAACGTGCCTGAATATGACCTAGGATCATAGAGCTGACATGTAAGGCATGAGTACTGACATTACTGACATTACTACTAAAATTTGTAAGCTTGACTTGGTTACTTGTACTATTATTTCCCCCTTATCTTAAAGCCATTATTTTAAAGTTGTGAACCACTTAATCAACAAATCAAAACTAAATTGTCACCACTTTATTCTAGAGTCTGGGGGAGACACTGAGAAGGGCTCTGCTAATATTTTAGGTCTGACACTAAAATTTATGGCTATATAGGGATTACAAAGAAAGTAAAGTCTCAGGATCTAACAAGGCATAAACATAAAGATGAAAAACTCATAATGTACCTGTAACTATATTAGGAGAACTTCCCTGATCATGGCGAGACTAGAGTGCATAAAATCTATTTGGAAGTTGCCCACTAGCGGCACTGGAAGCGGCACCCTACTGGTTTGAGCGATCAAACTGAGCTGAAGGACGGTTATACTAACCCTGAGAATCTAACTGAGGACAATATCTGACTCTGTGGCCTGGCTTTCCATACCTGAAACAAGCATTACTGCCAACTCTATATACTCCCTTATAGTTCTTACTACTTAGCGCCTGGTGCTTCATTTCGACTGATATTCTTAGACTTGGACACTAGCGCTCGGACTGAAAGTAGATCTGGTGCTGAGAATATCTAACAGAACTAGGAGCGGTTACTACCCCCTAATCTTGGCTTAGAATTATTTGTTCTAGCCCTCTTATTCTTCCTACACTCCTCTGCCTTACTCCGTTGAGTGCAAGTCAAAAGCCTAGATTGGACAATTGTCTACAAATTGTTCTAAGCAACTACTAAATAAGCTAAGGTAGAAAAATTATCTCTAAATTCAACGTGAGAAACATGCTTATTCAAGAGATCTGCCTGAACGGTTAGAGAAGTTGACTGGTTTTCATTACTTTTTCCATTTGCTTCTCTGGAGGCATATTCTAGAAAGATAAGAAAGAGATAAATAAAACTGAGAGTTTAACATGAGCTCATGCTCACTCCTATGTCACAAATACTTAAAGAATGAAAACTTTTCCAAAAATATCTCATAACCTGCTGTCCATAAGTATGGCGCGTTACACGCCCATGTACAAGACTCTACACGATGCAGTTTTCAGACTCCCTAGGACTCTTTTGAACCTTAGGCTTTGATACTAAGTTTGTAATGCCTCGAGTCTGTACCCCAAATGTACACGATGCTTATGTCCCCGAAGGACCATAAACTAACCTATGACTGATATTTGCTATGAGCACTGAATAATAATACTGTAAAATATAGAAAATAGGCTGAAATTCCATAAGGTTCAAAATCTAAAATACTAATAAATAACAATATCTGATAAAACATCTAAATTTGAAATACTGTCTGAACTAATTTAGTCTGAAAAGCCTCTAACTGAACTATCTAAAAGAAAAGCTGATGGGACAAGCCCCCAACAAACTTCAACCAATGTAGTGCTGAAAGTACTGTAATACTAAAATAAAAACACATCATCGATAGATGAGGACTCACTTCTAAAACTTCTACTGTTGGCTTGATCTTTCTAGGCACGGTTGGGAACCTGAGCATCCGAACCTATGATATAAGATATCATAGTGCAAAAAAGGAGCAGGCGTCTGTACGTGGAATGTACTGGTATACTAGATGAGGTAAGGATAAATGCAAGGGTTCATATGCATGAACAATAAGTGACTGAATGATATACAGACTGAAATACTGAGCATGCAATACTATGCATATATATATACTGTAACTGAGCTTTTCTTAAGATAAGTAATGAGTTCTGATACAGAGTTACTGATAATTTAAGATTTTTGATAATTGAGTTACTGATACTGATTGACTATATCTGATAGTCCTAATTTTGTAGAACTAAACTAAGTTCTACTCTAAAGACTAAAACTAAAATAGTGGGAGGTAATCATCTAACCGATATTCCCAAATATGATAAGATAACTGAGTTAGGGTCCAGTTTGTAACCCCAATTAGAAGGGTGTTACCACCGTACCATGAATACTACGAACTATTGTGGAGTCAGTTCTAACTAATGGGTGACTCCTGAGATCAGTCCTAAATTAGTGGGTGATTTCTGAGTATGTCATTCCTATCTAACAGGTGACATCTCATAACCTACACAGGATATGTAGTTCTAGAACTTAGGGATTGCTTCTAGGGACCCAGTCCTAACTAACTAGTAATCCCCCATGCCTAGGCTTGCTCGGTGCTGAATCCTACTCCTAACTGAAAGACACTGAACTGATTATACTGAACTGGACTGGACAGATATTGAGTTTTCTGAGTTTTCCTGAGTTCTGTAGCTAACTGACTTCTACTGGGTTTTGTAACTGATTGAGAGTACTACTGATCATAACATGACTGACACTATTCTGTAACTGACACTAGCTTTAGGTAAACTGCTAAATTTTTAGGTATTAAATACCTTCAGGACTCGATAGCATGAAAAGTAAAGAAAATCATAATCTTGAATAACATTATAATGTTTACTTGGTCAAAATTCATTCATAGAGACATTTCATCAAACACTTGTAATGCATTAACTTGTACATGAATGGGGAATACATGTTAGCATGCTATAATGGCATTATTTCATTCTCATAAACAATTTATCAAACACATGGGAAGCATACTTATTTTACTAAATCATAAACACTTAGGGTAAACATGGTTATAACAATAAACTTTCAAATTGAAGTGTTTATCATGAATATCATGTAAATCAACATATATAACGATTTATTTCTTGAAGGCTTGAAATTAAATCATGTACTAAGTCCCAACAATAACATGAACATGAATTCACTTCAATTCAAACATGGAAGTTCATAATTCAACAATCTTGTAATTTGAAAACGGATTTGTGGACTCTATGGGTGAAAGGAACCCATAGATGAACACCTAACATACCTTAGAAGATTTTCTCTTGAATGTTCTAAGAGTAATTTATAGGCTTGTTCTTGATTTTCTTGAACTAAGATTTTTTCCTCTTGAGAGAGAATGTTTTTAATTTAGGAAAGAATGAGTGAATAATGAGCTAATAGCTTACTTAGGTGCTTAATTTCGTGTTTAGACTTATTAGTGCCATGGAAAAAGACCCAACTACCCCTAGGAATATTTAAAAATTCATCACTGAAAAACCTAATTTTGGGCCCTGGCGCGACGCGACGCTATCACGCCATGTCACTAGAAAATGACAATTGGGAACTGGGGACCTGGCGCGATGCGGTGGAATGATTTTTCCCCTTTGATTCTGAATTTTGGACTTAGTGCGACGTGGTAGAATCACGTTGTAACACTAGAAAAGGACAATTGTGAACTGAGCCTATGGAACAAAGCGTTAATATCACGATGGAGCAGTGGAAAGTGATAATTGCCATTTGCCTTGGCTCCGCAATGCGCTGACGTTCCAGGTGGTACACTGACTTACAAAAATGACTCTAAATCTTCACTCGGGTGTCAGATTTGGGTGAATTTTATATCGTTGGAAAGTTCATTGAATTTCCTACACAATGCCAAATACAGAATATTTAAAAATTTTTATATGGGTTTACTGATGTACTAAGACTTAAATTAAGCTATACAGAGTATTACAAAGACCTTGGGAAAATATGACTTGATTTTGGTAATAGTGGATTGATTGATGAAATCACCTCACTTTTTGTCAGTTTGGGTAGACTACGGCTCCCAAAAGTTAGTAAAATCTATGTCAAAGAGTTAGTTAGGCTTCATGGGGTACCCCTAATTATCATTTCTAATAGAGATACAAAGTATACTTCTAGATTTTGCGACAGGTTGCATGAGGAGTTGCGTGCAAAGCTCACCTTTTACATGATTTTTCATCCTCTAATTCATGGATAGTTAGAGAGAATGATTCAGGTGCTAGAGAATATGTTGAGTGCCTATGTTATTGACTTTAGAGGTAATTGGGACTAGCTTCTTCTATTGTGAGAGTTTTCATACTAAAACAACTACAACTCCAACTTAAACATGGCACCATTCGAGGCACTATATAAAAGAAAATTTTGCGAACCTATTGGGTGATTTGAGACTAAAGATGTTAAACCTTTGGGCATTGACTTTGTGAAGGAGGCTTAAGAAAAAGTAAGATTTATTCAAACTAAGTTGTTAGATGGTCAAAGTAGAGAGAAAGAGTATGCAGACCATTAGGTAAGAAATATGGATTTCAAGGTTGGTGAACAAATATTTCTTAAGGTGTTTCCTATGAAGGGAGTCAACAGGTTTGGTTAAATAATAAAGCTCAGCCCTTGGTATATTGGCCTTTTACGATTCTTGATGATGTGGGTTTGGTTGTGTACCATTTAGCATTATCTCTAGGGTTGTTGTGATTCATCTATATTCTCAAAAGGTATCGTGGGGATAGATATTATGTTATTAAATAGAACTCGATTATATTATATAATGATTTTGCTTATGGGGAAGAATCGGTGGCAATTATAAATTGAGATAATTAGAAGTTGAGGAAAAAGGAAATTTCTTAGGTTAAAGTTTAATAGAAATGTCGTCCAATTAACAAAGCCACTTGGAAAACCTATAAGGACATGTAAGAAAAGTACCCTCAATTGTTCGAGGATATAAGTACTTTTTATTTTCCTTATTTCAGCTTATTTTTACATTTCATATTTGATCATTTGGGGAAAAAATATAGGTATATTGGTATTTATTGTCATGGGCTTTTCTATAGTTTCGTATAAGTCTCTCATTTAAATTTTTATGCTAAAATTGTTCTCAGATTTAAAATTATAAATATTAGGCTAGTATAGTTTTGGATGAAATCAAAGCGAGGAATGGTCTAGAAAAAATCAAGAATTAATTATGTAAGTGTAGTAGCATTCAACTTGACTTTTAGTTAACTAAGAGGATAATAATCTTGTAGGATTTTACAAAATTAAATTTGGGTTGGTAAAAAAAATTATTCTTAGCATAAAAGGGTATTATTTAGGATATCTTACAATTAAAGTATGTTATGAAAAAGGGGAGTTGGGGGGGGGGGGAACTAGGCACTCTACCTTGCTCATGTCACTATATTAATATGCGTGTCACTATAGCAATATACCCAAAAGCAGAGAAAATCCCATTTTATCATCAAATCAAATTGGTTAACGACCATTATAGCGACATGTGTCACTAAAGCGACATATGGCGCTATGTCAACAAATATAGTTGTTGTATTTTTAAAATTCTCAAAAATAATTTATTTTTTCAAAAAACCATTTTGGGGGCAAGGAAGAGGCGATTTTGGGCCAAAGTCACCAATTATCTATTATTTGACTTTATTAGGTAAGAATTTTATTCCTATTAACTAGTAAATTAATAATCTAACCTAAGAATTTCTAGGTTACGTAGTTTGGGAAGGTTAAGGGTTGATTTTATTTGATTTTCTGATGCAAGGTAGTAATTTTATCATAAAATTAAGGGGTTTTGGTTAATAATCATTGCATGTTGTTTATTCACTAATTTATCCGTGGAATTGGTGGTTTTAGGTGAATTATTGTAGAAAAGCCCTAGAACAGGGAGGAAATGATCATGAACTTAGCCTTAGGGGTTGAGTATGAGCTATAATCCCCATAATGGATGGTCATTTCATTAATTATGTGTTCATATGTATGTCAATACTGAGATCAAGCAAAAGTTAAACAAAAAGGCAAGGCTCAAGCTTAGTGAGTTGTGCAAGCTTGGATTAAGGTAGGTAATCGTATTATAGGTTAACACCAATTTATATTATATGCGCACATTAACTACATCTTAGTATGTCTTATTAGTGTATGTTGTTTGGTGTCCTTAATTAAAATGAATTTATCTTATTATATAATTTGACCTACCTTATTCTTAAATGGGGAATGTTTTGATATTTAGAACATTCTTATGGCTTATTGGTGGAATAAGGTTGGCCGACACTTGTGTCTGAGATTTAGGTACATTGGTGAAATTTGTCCCCTATAGGTCATGACTTAAGGGTGCTTATCATACACATATCATGTATGTATGAGGTTAACGTGAGTTTGATGGTTCAATAAGTGAACCGGGGAATATATTTATATGTTTGATAATGTTTAAATTGTCATGACTTCTGTTAACTTGGCTTTATTGAACATGACTTGGTTGTAAATGGATTGACTTGTTTCTTGTAATCCTAAGTTGCTTAATTGCTACTTCTTGTGTTAGTTGTAGGATAGGATGAGCATGGATTAACTGATTGTACTATGTTTTGGTTAAGTGTGTATATTCTCATCTTGGTTTGGCCAAATGACCCTATCAGTACACAGTTGTTTCTTGATTTCTAATACTACACATAATCTTTCTTTTGTTGAATGCAACATATATTTCAGCGGCTCCTGCAAGATCGCACTTGTGATTCTAGAGTTTGATATGAAATTTAGGGGAGAGCAGCATATTTGGGCTACCATTAAATCTTTATTTCATGATATTATTTTTGTTAGAACTTATGTATCTCCCTTATTTATTTGGGATTTCTCTTGTCCTTGACATCTTGGAAATTTTGACTATTTTCTTTTGTTTTGAAGTTGTTTTTGCACCCTTGACTTTCAAGGACCTTGCATTGTTTGCTTTGGAATCTTCAAACTTGAATCTTATTTTGTAATCTAGACATCTTCAATGCACTCAACAAGTAGGGACAAAAGAGGGATAGAGTGTGTAAGAACTCAGAGGGTTATAGGCTAAGATGGGGTTGTCCAATGAAAAGGCTTTATGATCGAAAGGGACATACTGAGGATTAATATCATTTTTCCGGTATTTAAAGGTACAAAGAGATCAAAGAAGGCTTAAATTCCTTTCTCAAACCAGATATTCCTCAAAATTTCACCTTAACAAATATTTGGGCCAAGTACCAGATCAATAGTGCAATGCAATTGAATTTAATCTAATAACTCACCATAGAATGCACATGAAACAATGAGGTTGGTATTATTTTTACCTTTAAAACATGCAAGAAAACTCTTTCGACTATCATCACGGTATGAAAGAGAGGTACCAAAAGAATCTAAGGTTCACCACAAAGTTAAGCCTCTCAATCATATCAATTATCTCTCATGCTTCTATTTATGTTGGTATGAACCAATCCAATGACATGATTCTAATAATTTTGTTATTTTTTATAAATAATAAATACTAAACTCATGGAAGGCTTCCTGTGTATCTCATCCCAAAGATTAAGAATTTAGTGAGTGTAGTTTTTGCAAATATGATGTATAACATATGCACAAAAATAATGAATACAAATATATAGATAAACTCAAAGCAATACCTCGTATTGTCTGGTCTCAACCGATGTCTTTATCTAAACAATATCTCCTAATTATTTGTAGGGACAACATATTGTAATACCCTGTACTTCTACTTAGCTTGAAATTGTTCCAAGAATGTTCGAAACTTTCTTTGCAAGATGAATCCACTTTTATACGTGTGATATTTCTAAAATTTTAACTTTTTATCATGTGGGAAATTAAATTAGCTTTCCAACGATATCAATTTCGTCCAAATCCGACATGAAAAGAGAAAGTTAGGGACGAAAAATAAAAGGCAGTCAAAATCGCCCAGGTACGATGATGAGAGCCGATGGACCGTTAGCTAGCGACGGACCGTCTCCCAAGATATCACCACGGAGGCAATGAGACTACCTTCTTCCTAAGAGTGACAGCTCAGACCGATGGACCATCGAGCTAATGATGGACCATCGCACAAGCCGTCGCAAGAGAGGTAGTTAACCCTTATTCTTATCAGGTGCGACGGCCAGGACCAACGGACCATCGACCCAGCGATGGAACATCACACCCACCATCATATAGTTCATTCAGTTATTTTAAAGTCAATTTTAAAAAGGTTATTTGGGTCTTTTCCATTCATTTTAACCCCTAATTGTATCAGACCAAGGCTCATAAGTTCATTATCTATCTACGATATCAAATTAGGGTTTTCTCTCAAAGATAATCCCCAAGAACAAGATCCAAATCATTCTTTAAGAAACTAAGAGATTCCAAGTTCTTCAAGTCCAAGAACTTTAAGAAACTCATAACCCAGGTATGTCATGTGTTGATTCATGGGTCCCTTTCACCCATGAAACACAAGAATCTGTTTTCAAAATCCAAGATTTGTGTATTTATAAATGTTCATTATTTAAATTGAATTGAAATTCATGTTGATGATGTTGTGGGGTTTTGATTTATGTTTGAAATTACATATTCCAATGATTGACCCTAGGATATGCTGATTTGCATAATAATCATGATAAACTCTTAAATTTGCACGTGGATGGATGTATCCATAATTATTAGATGTGTTGATGATTGTATAACCAAAGCATGCTTCCATGTGTTTGATTAAATGCCTCTGTGAAGGAAAAGTGCCATACTAGTATGATAATATGAAATCCCCATTCATGCATAAGTTCAAGCTTGTTAAGTGTTTGATGAAATATCTTAGTCAATGAATTATGGATATATGCGTAGCCATTGTAGTGCTTTAACACTTGTATTTCATGAAATCCCCATCTTATTATATTATGGATTGTCGATGTTGGTCATGTATTCAAGAAAGTCATGCTTTGTCAGTTTCATCATATCGAGTCTTGGGGGTACTTATACCCGGCAATTAGTTGTGTTCCTAGAGCCAGTGTTATGTTTTCAAGATACTCTCAATCAATCCATTTTCATAAAAATTCTATCAGTCATGTGACTCAGGAAAACTCAGTAGACTCATCAATCTCAAAAATCTTAGAAATTTATTAATCTCAGTAGCATTCCGTTAGTCCACGGAAATTTAGTTAACTCAGTCTAGTTAGTTCAGTGTCTATTCAGATGGGTGTAGAAATTAGCACCGAGCGAACCCAAGGATGGAAACCTACCTGTTATATGAGGGTGTGATTCTTATAAGAAATCCTTGCATTCCAGAACTATGCAGCCAGCATAGGTTGAGACATCATAGGCTATTGTATGAGGGTAGATGAGGTGTCTTAACCTATTATATAAGGATTCCCACCATTCTCACTAGAGTTACCTGTTATATGAGGGTTACTCATAGATTGTCCTTACCAGTGGTGCGGTATTGAGACCCTTCCAATTGGTGTTACAGGTTAGACCGTAACTTAACAATAATGCGTTATTTGGGGCATATCGATTAGATGACTACTTCCCACAGTTTCATTACAGAATTAGGACTGTTAGATACAGTCAACTGAGAAATGTTCAAAACTTACCTACTTTCATCAGAACCTAGACTGTCAGATACAATCATTCAGTCTCAGTAATAAAACTCATATAGTTTTACAAGATTTAGGACTATCAGATACAATAAACTTAGAATAGTACAAAACTTAGCTAGTTCCATCAGAACCTATACTATCAGATACAGTCATTTAGTCTCAATAATTGAACTCAGATAGTTCTATAGGATTCAGGACTATCAGATACAATCAACTCAGAATAGTACAAAACTCAGCTAGTTCTATCAGAACCTATACTATCAGATACAATCATTCAGTATCAATTATTTTAGTTATACAAATATCAGTATCTCATGTTATCAGTACTCAGACTCAGTAATCATGTTATCATGAGCTCAGTTATAGTTATTATGTAGTCATGCATGTATTCTAACATTCATGTTATGCTGTCAGTTAGTGTAGTTCATGTATGTGAACCCTTTTGTATTCAACCTACCTCACATGCATACCAGTATATTCAAACATATTGACACATTTGTGCTATGGTGTTTTATACCATAGGTTCAGAAGCACGAGCTCCAGAACATCTATAGCTTTCTAATCTGAGTAGTGAGAGTTAGCAGTGAGTCCTTATCCTTCGAGGACATGATCATTACTTTATTATCTCCTTAATTAATTTATTTTAGATGTTTGAGTTAGTTGGGGACATGTCTCATGAACTATACAATTTAGTCAGTTAGAGGTTTATTAGACTATTATATTCAGACAATTTATTTCAGGTTTTGTTTTGGTATTGTGATACCATATCATTCAGAGATTATTTTATCAGTTTTGAACCTTATGGCCTTATAGCCTTTATTTCTATATTTATATGGTATATTATGCAGTGTTCAGGTATAGATATTAGTCATGGGTTAGCTTGTGGTCCTTCGGGGCCATGAGCACCGTGTATCATTTGGGTACCAGATTCAGGGCATTACAAACTTGGTATCAGAGCCTAAGGATCAATAGAGTCTTAGGAAGGTGAAAGCCGCATCTAGTAGAGTCTTGTACATGGGTGTATTGCATGCCACATTTATGTGCAGGAGGCTATAAGATGTTTTAGGAAAAGCTTCCCTTCTTTCAATATTCATGTCGTGCCAGTGAGTATAATCTTAAGTCAATCTCTCAGTTTAATCCATTTTATACTTTCTTCTACCGAATATTCCTCCTAAAAAATGGGAATCGCTAGCCCCTCAGCTCGAAGATCCTTTGGGCAAACATGTCTCTCATGCAAAGTTAAGAGCTGCACTCACTACTCTTGCTCAGTTAGTTGTTGCTCAGAATGAACGACCAGCTCTCGTTCCAGCCAACCTAGTGGCTAATTCAGCTACAACCAGAATTAGGACTTCACCCAAATGAATTATCCATCCTTTTTCGGGTCTAAGTTAGACGAGGACCCTTAGGATGCTCTTGATTAATTTTAGAAGGTTAGGAATATCATGGGGGTTATTTCTAGTGAGAGTGCGAAACTAACTGCATATCAGTTAAAGGATTTTTCTCATACTTAGTACAAATAGTGAAAGTCAGAGAGGGCTGTAAATGCAGGGCCTATTGAGTGGGAGGAGTTTGCTACTGCATTCTTAGATAGATTCTTTACCCTAGAGCTGAGAAAAGCTAAAGTGTTACAATTTATCAACTTTAGGAAAGGAAAAATGATGGTGAAAGAGTTTTCTCTTAAATTTACTCAATTAGCCAGATATGCTTTTCATATGGTTGCAAATAGCAGGGCTAAGATGAGTAAGTTTGTTTCACGGGTAAATAATAGTGTAGTCAATGAGTGAAGGTCCGCGATGTTGAATAGTCACTTGAACATAGCCAGGCTTAAGACCCATGCTCAGCAGATAGAAGAGCAAAAGATTAAGATAACGAAGAAGCAGAATAAGACAGTAAGGACAGGTAGTTTCAATTTTGCTCAGCCCAAATTAGAAGAAGAAAACAATTCTCAGTTTCTTACTAAGTCATCAGTTCCAACTCCTTCTTCATCTAGTGCTCATGCACCTAAGTTCAGGGATGGTAACAGAGATAAAGTGCCAGGCTCTAAGTCCCAGGGCAGTTTTAGCAGTGCCCGCACCTATCCTCTTTGCCAAACTTGTGGCAAGCACCATTAGGGTATTTGAAGAGCTGGAAGTGGTATTTATTTTGGATGTGGCAAGCTAGTCCACAAAGTCAGAGACTGTCCTCAACCAGGTCCTCAAGGTTAGCAAAACCATTCCTCATCTCAGTTTGGTCTCCCAAACCAGCAGGGTGTCACCTCCAGTGCTACTAGTGGGTAACGCCCAAATAGACTCTATGCACTTAAGTCCTAGCAAGATTAGGAAAATTCTCCTGATATGGTTACTGGTATGTTATAGATCTTTAATGTGCATGTTTACACTTTGTTAGATCCAGGAGCTTCTTTGTATTTTGTTACACCCTATATAACAGTTGATTTTGGAGACACTCCCAAAATTATAGCAGAGCCCTTTTCAGTCTCTACCTCAGTGGGTAAAACCATCATAGCCCGACAGGTATACAGGAACTGTCCAGTTATGGTATCTCAGAAAGTCACTTTAGTAGACTTATTCAATTTAGAGAAGACTGATTTTGATATCATTCTTAGCATGGATTGACTTTATTCCTACTATGCCACAGTCAATTGCAGAAATAAAATAGTCCAATTCCAATTTCCGAATGAACTTGTCCTAGATTGGAGGGGTAACACTTTAGCTTTTAGAGTTTTCAGATCCTTGCGAGAAGATTTTTCAGGAGTTGAAGACTCCACTCACCTCAGCTTTAGTTTTAGCTCTTCCAAATGGTCCAGATGGGTTTGTAGTGTATTATGATGCATCCAGAGTAGGTTTGGGTTGTGTTCTCATGTAGCATGGTAGGTCATAGCCTACGTCTCCAAGTAACTTAAACCCCATGAGAAGAATTATCTAATTCATGATCTTGAGTTAGCAGCCGTAGTATTTTCCTTGAAGATTTGGTTGCATTATCTATACGGAGTTCATGTATATGTATTCATAGATTATTAGAGCCTTCAGTATGTCTTTTCTCAGAAAGATATCAATCTTTTCCAGAGAAGGTGGTTTGAGCTCTAAAAAGATTACGACATGAGTGTCTTTTATCATTCGAGCAAGGCTAATATAGTGGCCGATTCTCTCAGTAGATTGTCTATGGGTAGTATTGTTTATGTTGAGGATAGTAAGAAGAAGTTAGCATAGGAAATCCATCATCTTGCTAAACTAGGCGTTCACTTAGTCGATTCAGAGGAGGGTGACGTACGGGTTTAGAGTAGTTCAGAAACATCTTTAGTTTCCAAGGTGAAACAAAAGCAAGATAGAGATCCCAATCTAGTCAAGTTAAAAGAGTCAGTCAAGGATCAGAAAGTAGAGTTTTTATCCCAAGGGGGATATGGTGTATTTCCTTGTTAGGGTCTTCTGTGTGTTCTAGGTGTAGATGACTTAAGGAAGTAAATTCTTACAGAAGTGCATAGTGCGCACTACTCTATTCATCCAGGGGCCACAGAG
Organism: Capsicum annuum; assembly: GCF_002878395.1. NCBI lineage: Eukaryota > Viridiplantae > Streptophyta > Magnoliopsida > Solanales > Solanaceae > Capsicum > Capsicum annuum. The sequence continues at coordinate 59,517,813 of NC_061121.1, read as the reverse complement.
ATGTACCACAACTCATGGGAAATCTATTGGTGGAGTGGGATAAAGAGAGATGTTACAGAGTTTGTGGCTAAGTGCTTTACATGTCAGCAAGTTAAGATAAAGCATCAGAATCCTAGTGGGTCCATGCAGGAGTTTAGTATTCCTACTTGGAAGTGGAAAGAAGTGAACATAGACTACGTGATGGGTTTGTCTTATTCTCGTCACCAGAATTATTTAGTTTGGCCATTGTAGATAGGATGACCAAATCAACTCATTTTCTTCCAGTCTATACCTTTTATTCAGCCAAGGATTATGCCAAACTTTACATCAGAGAGTTGGTCAGACTGCATAGTGCTCCATTATCTATTATCTTAGACAGAGGTACCCAGTTCATCCCTCATTTCTAGAAAGCATTCCAAAAAGGTCTTGGTACCCAAGTTTATCTCAGTATAGCCTTTTATCCTCAGACAGATAGTCAAGAAGAAAGGACCATTCAGACTTTAGAAGATATGCTAAGTGTGTGTGCAATTGGTTTCAAGGGTAGTTAGGATGAGCACTTGCCTTTGATTGAGTTTATATACAACAATAGTTATCATTCTAGTATTTGGATGGATCCATTTGAAGCTTTCTATGGTAGGAGATGTAGATATCCAATTGGTTGGTTCGAAGTTAGTGAGGCCTCAGTCACAGGGCCTAACTTAGTATTCGATGCCTTAGAGATAGTCCAATTGATAAGAGAAAGACTCTGGACTGCTCAGAGCCGACAAAAGTCTTATGCAGATGTGCATAGAAAGGATCTCGAGTTTGAGATTGGTGATTATGTCTATCTAAAGATTTCTACTATGAAAGGAGTGAAGAAATTTGGCAAGAAGGGAAATGTCAGTCCCTGATATGTCATTCCCTTCAAAATTCTCAGTCTTTAGGCAAGGTAGGTTATGAGCTCGAATTGCCTTCATATCTAGCCTCAGTAGATCCAGTCTTCCATGTCTCTTTGCTCAAGAAGTGCATAGGTGACCTAGTAGTTGTAGTCCCTATTCAAAGCATAGATATTCAGAACATCCTCTCTTATGAAGAGATTCCAATTGAAATTCTTGACTACCAGACTCGTAGAATGAGGAACAACGAAGTCCCTCTAGTCAAAGTTCTTTGGCAGAATTAGTCCATTGAGGGAGCTACTTGGGAGGAAGAAGCTATGGACTAAGTATCCTCACCTCTTCTCTGCAAACTCAGATCTAGCTCAAGGTAATAGTTCTTCTTAAGCTTTTTAGTTTCATGTTCAAATTTCAGTGACAAGTTTGGTATACCGTTTATGTTCAGAATTTCATTATAAATTTGGTATTAAGTACCACTGCATAGTCAATCATGTATTTATGTGTCGGTTCAATCATGTATTTATGAATCAGATATGCATGTTTAGTTGGATGAGAAACTCATCTTATTAGTAATTCAGTCATATAGTCATAAATCAGTTACTAATGCATCAAATATGCATGTTTAGTATGATATATATTCAGGTATCAGTCATTTCAGTCATGAGATCATGTTCCAGTTATTCATGTTCAGTATGTAAGTCAGTTTATCTTCTCCCCTCTCACTTAGTCTCATTCAGGGATGAGTGTTCTCAAGGGGGAGATATTATAATACCCATACTTCTACTTAGCTTAAAATTATTCCAAGAATGTTAGAAACTTTCTTTGCAAGATGAATCTACTTTTATACAAGTTATATTTCTAAGATTTTAACTTTTTATCATATGGGAAATTGAATTAGCTTTCCAACAATACCAATTTCATCACAATCTAACATCGAAAGAGAAAGTTAGGGCCAAAAAATTGAAGGTAATCAAAACCACCCAGGTGCGATGGTGAGAACTGATGGGCCGTCGAGCTTGTGATGGACCATCGCCCAAGCCATCGCAGTGGAGGAAGTGAGACTATCTTTTGCCAAAGAGTGATGGCTTAGGCCGACAGACCATTAAGCTAGCGACAGACCATCATACAAGCAGTTGTAGGAGAGGCAGTGAACCCCTATTTTGCCCAGGTACGATGTCCAGGACCGATGGACCGTCGATCCAGTAATGAACTATCGCACCTACCATCACATAGTTCATTCAGTTATTTTAAAGTCATTTTTAAAATGGGTATTTGGGTCTTTTCCACCCGTTTTAGCCCCTAATTATATCAGACTAAGGCTCATAAGTTCATTATGCATCTACAACATCAAATTAAGGTTTTCTCTCAAAGATAATTCCCAAGAACAAGATCCAAATAATTCTTCAAGAAACTAAGAGATTCCAAGTTCTTCAAGTCCAAGAACTTCAAGAAACTCACAACCCAGGTATGTCATGTGTTGATTCATGGGTCTCTTTCACCCATAAAGCCCAAGAATCTCTTTTCAAAATCCAAGATTTGTATATTTATGAATGTTCATGATTTAAATTGAATTAAAATTCATGTTCATGATGTTGTGGGGGTTTTGATTCATGTTTGAAATTACATATCCCAATGATTGACCCTAGGATGTGATGATTTGCATAATAATCGTGATAAACCCTTAAATTTACGCATTGATGGATGTATCCATGATTATTATATGTGTTGATGATTGTATAACCAAAGAATGCTTCCCATGTGTTTGATTAAATGCCTATGTGAAGGAAAAATGTCATACTAGTATGACAATATAAAATTCCCATTCATGTACAAGTTCATGCATGTTAAGTGTTTAATGAAATGTCTTAGTCAATGAATTATGGATATATTTGTAGCCATTAAGGCGCTTTAGCACTTGTACTTCATGAAATCCCCATCTTATTATATTATGGATTGTCTATGTTGGTCATGTATTCAAGAAAGTCATGCTTTGTTTGTTTCATCCTATCGAGTCCTGGGGGTACTTGTACCCGACAAGTAGGTGTGTTCCTAGAGCCAGTGTTATGTTTTCAAGATACTCTCAGTCGAGCCATGTTCATAGAAATTCTGTCAGTCATGTGACTCAGGAAAACTCAGTAAACTCAGTAATCTCATAAATCTCAGAAATTTAGTAATCTCAGTAGCATTCTGTTAGTCAACAAAGATTCAGTTAATGTAGTCCAGTCAGTTCAGTTAATTATGTTTAGTGTTTATTCAAATGAGAGTAAAAATTAGTATCAAGTAAACCCAAGGATAGGAACCCACCTGTTATATGAGGATGTGATTCTTAGAAGAAATCTTTTCATTCCATAACTATGTGGCCAGCATAGGTTGAGATATCATAGCCTATTATATGGGGGTAGATGAGGTGGCTTAACCTGTTATATGAGTGTTCCCACCGTTCTCACTAGAGTTACCTATTATATAAGGGTTACTCACAGATTGTCCTTACCATTGGTGTGGTATTGATACCCTTCTAATTGGGGTTATAGATTAGACCCCAACTCAGCTATAATGCATTATTTGGGGCATGTCGATTAGATAACTACTTTCCACAGTTTTAGTACAGAATTAGGACTGTCAGATACAGTCAACTCAGAATAGTACGAAACTCAGCTATTTCCCTCAGAACCTAGACTATTAGATACAGTCATTCAGTATCAGTAATAGAACTTAGATAGTTCTACAGGATTTAAGATTGTCAAATACAGTTAACTCAGAACAATATGAAACTCAGCTAGTTCCCTCAGAACCTAGACTGTCAGATACAGTTGCTCAGTATCAGTTATTTTAGTAATACAAATATATTTATCTCATGTTATCAGTACTCAGACTCAGTAATAATGTTATCATGAACTCAGTTATAGTTATTATATAGTTATGCATGTATTCTCACGTTCATGTTATGCAGTCAGTTAGTGTAGTTCATGCATGTGAACTCTTTTGCATTCAACCTACCTCACATGCATACTAGTATATTCAAACATACTGACATATTTGTGCTATGACATTTTATACCATAGGTTCAGAAGCACGAGCTTCAGAGCATCAGTAGCATTCCTGTCTCAGCAGTCAAAGTTAAAAGTAAGTCCTCATCCTTTGAGGACATGACCATTACTTTATTATCTCATTAATTATTTTATTTCAGTAGGTTGAGGACATGTCCCATCAACTCTTTATTCGGACAATTCAGTCAGTTAGAGGCTTTTCAGACTATCATGTTCAGACAGTTTATTTTAGGTTTTATTTTGGTATTGTGATACCATATCATTCAGAGATTATTTTATCAGTTTTGAACCTGATCACCTTATAACCTTTATATCTATATTTTTATGGTATATTATGTAGTGTTCAGGTATAGATATCAGTCATGGGTTAGCTTGTGGTCCTTCGGGATCATGAGCACCATGTAGCATTTCGGGTACCAGATTCGGGGCATTACACTTGTTGTATTATCAACCAGGGTGTTTTCAAGGATTGTAAGGTCTCCCAACTATCTATTAAAGTATTATTTTGACTGTCCTTAATTATTGGTGAGGAAAGTTTTTCTACAAAGATATGAGAAAAGAGTGAAAGCATGGAAGTCATAAAATTATAATAAAAATGAAATAATATTATATGGATAGTCAAAGACTCCATTGATTGTGTCACAACCTTGATTGTAAATTTTTCTATTTGTGTTTTAGAAATTTTACCCTTTTTGTATTTTTTAAATTCTATTTATAAGTTATGTCGATGGTAGGCATGATCCCCAATACATTCGAGAGTGACTCGAGAGAGTTTGAGTTCATTTAAGGCTTTAAAGCCATTAGTTTGAGTTCAGTCAAAATTTTGGGTTTTAGGGGCTAGATGGCTATTTAAATAGTTCCATTAGATCTTTAGCATCAATTTGTGTTAGTATCATAGGTAGTTCATCCCTAGAACCTTCATTTTGTATTTTAATGCTTATACAAAGACTTGCTAAATTAAGCTTTCAGGATCCCGGGGGATAATATGTTATAAATGACCTCTTTTTAAAAAATTCAATATTATCATTGAGTCTAAAACATCAAAAATAGCCTAGTAGCATATATGGTTTCATTTTTTTGGGTCCCATATGACTCTGAACGGTTCATTCAAAAAACTTTAAAGTTGAAATTTCAGCTAGTGCAACAGCTAATATTTGGTGTATCAAGCCTTCATTACAATCACGTGGCCACATGTTGCATATATTGTCCTTCATGAAAATATTGATCATGATCACATGGTGGGTTGAACCTGATTTAGATGGTTATATTAGTTGCTCGGGTCGAGTTGACTCACTCTATTCTCAAGTCCTAGCTACCAGTACATGATGATCAGCTTAAGTTATGGTCAATGTTGATGAATGTGATTATGAGGTGCGGTCTGTGTTGCGAGGTACTATTAAGAAAGAAGTATAAATAGCTTATTTTCATGAATTTCTTCCATTTTTAGACTACGAAGCTTTGGGAAAGGGTGATTCTTAGGGTTTTCTTCATTATTTTTTCTTGGGTAAGCTCCAAACTCATCTTCCTATAAAATTATATTGCTTATATCTTCAAAAACACTTTGTTTTCTTGGTTTGAAAATAGAATTTTTAGGTTTTTGTTGGTATAGATTTAAATTGGTTTTATTATTCGAGCCTCGTTTTAGCTCATTTTCGCTTAGGATTTCAAATATAGACTCTTTTTTATTTTGGAATCATGTTTCTAAAATTAAATTATGGCATTACCATTTTTATTTTTGAACCTATTTTTAAAACTAATTTTTGGACCCGATCTGGATATAGATAATATGAATATTATTAGCTTTCTTTAGACAAGTAAATGATATTTTTGATAGTTTTTGCTCATGATGAGACCACTAGAAAGGAAATGGCTTAGCGTTGATGGTTCTAGGCTTGGATTTTGAAACATCAAGGTTGGTTATGGATTAACTTCTTTCAGACTTGGTTGGGTAGTTAACGAACATGTAAAGCATGTAATAGGTTAGGGAGTTTAGACATGGGAGTCGTAATTCAGTAGTAATATTTTACCGTGTGCCAGCGTGGGGGTTTATTTATATATTGTTGTTGACTTAGGAGAATATAATTGTTGTGATGCCTGATTAGGGGATTTATATGATATTTTAGGCTTCATTAGTTGATTTACTTTCCTTATTTATTATTGTATCACACGAGTGGGTTCTTGACGTGTTATTATAGGGCTTACATGAGCATTTAATATCTTAATAATATTATTGATGTCTTAAATAACTAATCATTTTAGTTGTGCCGACTGATGGTTAATATTATAAACTACTGACATTTTATATTGAATCTGAGCTCATTTATACTTGTATTGATTGATCATTACATTCGCAACCCATATACTTTATCATATTGAACTAGGTGGCTATGAGCATTAGATTCTCATTTCATATATGCATATTCATGTGATTTGTACCACTGAGAAATACTTATTTTTTTTATATAAAATGAGATATTTTATATAAAACCTATATCGAGGGATATGTGAGTAGGGTTAATTTACTAATACTGATTTTTGATAAAAAAAAAATGAGACACTTTATAAGTACCTATATGGAGGGACATGCCGTTAGGGTTTATTGAGATATGATATTGAGATTATGATAAAGTATATGGGTTGCGAATCCCCCATGGGTCTTGTACTGAAGCATTGAGGCTTGGAAGATGTATACGTAAGTTTCTCTATCATTGAATCATTTCATTTCATTGCATTGCATTGCCCACTTGTATTTCCACTATGTATTTGTTGTTGTGTACTTAGCTTCCTTACATATCTTACAGGTTCAGTTGTCCAATTTTACTTACTATATATTGTAGAACTATTAGTGGTAATGATGTAAGCCACCATTTGAGAACTTTTCTATTTGCAGGTTATGCGATCATAGTATCTTTTATTTGCTTTTCTTTATCAGCCTATGATACCTATTGAGTACAAGTGGACCATACTCACCCTACTTTACCCTTTTGGTGTAGACCCTAGTTGAGTGTGACTCGTGGTAGCTGAGTTTGTGTGATCAGATTTGACAATTTGAGGTACTACTGAGCTTCTAAGTTAGGGGCAAATTCTGGCCATCATCTTATCCTAGTTGTCCTTATTTACCTTTTGGTGACAGACTAATGCATTTCTAACTTTATTGAGCTATATTAAATGTTATTTAAATTTGTGACACTTATCTCTGAGGATTTGATATATTTCATTTGAATTCTTGTTATTTATGTGTTATGACTTGGTTTCTTTCTATAAGTTTTGCATTTATATGTTCATTTTCTACATGCTTAGAAGTCTCGCATTTATGAGTTCATTTTCTTATTCTCGATCATCCTTAATTTGTAGGGTTTTACTTACCTGCTAGGGCTGGGCCGATGTGAATATCATCAAGACCTCAACTTTAGGGTTGCGACAGATTATCTTCAGAATTGGATATTGGTGTATCATAGAATCCAAAGTCACATATTTCCAAACTTAGCAAATCTCGAAATGCAAGCATGGTGGAATTTTTGAGGACCTTCCTAAAAAATTTTGCCCTAGTTTAGAACTCTTGAATTTTGGTCACTACCTGACACTACTTTGTATTGAATTTTTGAGACATTACCAAATTTCTGCCTCTGTTTTGTCTTCAACAAACTTTTGCATTAAATATGTAAAAAATTTCTTCTTTTATCGAATTTTTAAGACTTCTCAAAAATTCTACAAGTTTCAATTATAAAGAAAGATAGAAATCTTACAGGGAATATAATAGAGCCTTTAAAGTGCCTACATATCCCATTGAGTCTAGAATCAAGTAAAACATAGTCTCCAAAACTTTTGAAATGAAATAATGGACAAAAAGCTTTCAAAGAAAAAACATATGTGTGACTCATAAAATCAAATAAACATGTATGAAGAAAATTAGGTAGCATATAACACAAAACCAATGTATTACGCGTGCTAATATATGTGTGAACTTTTAAGCCTAACGATTTAAAGATGTATATGTTGCTTATAAAACGCCCCATTGCCTCCAAAAAATATATATACAAACTGATTAATAAACAATTAAGGATAGATAAAGGAGCGAGATGTATAATAAAGTTAATTTCATGTAGGTGTACTATCGTAGACTAATACGCCTCAAAGATCCTCCATTCTTGGACTTCTTGAAGTTTCAAATGCCTTTCGGATGAAGATCTCTAATCGAAAATAACTGTCAAAATATTTCCCAGCCCAAAGGAACAATGATCCGTACAAATTGACATCATATCCCTCAATTAAACACATAAGGGTATGGTTGTCTTTTTGGATAGAGAGCTCTTTTCAATAGAAGTCGGTCCCATTAATAGGCCTGGTAACCCTGATGTACTGGGTCACTTAGGTAATCATGCCTAGTAAAAGGGATTTGATTTAGCTCTATCTTAGTTTTACTAAGGTGAACTTCTTTAAAAAGAGTCTAGGATTGGGTGGACTAACATGGGTTGAAACGATAACAAGTCTTGCACGATCCAGAATCGATTTACTATATATCATTTTGATAATTTTTGGTTTTTTAATAGAGGATATAACTACAAAAAAAGTGTATAGGTCCTAATGCAATCAAATTTTTGTCACTTGGCGGAATCAATATATCATGAATGCAAGGATATGGTACATATAATTAAAAAAGTTGTGAGTAAATAACTGAAAAACATAAAAACATACATGATACAAGAAACAAACAAAATATACAAGCCAATACAAAAACGTATAAAAGTTAAAAACTCCTCAATTGAAAAATGAACTCATAATGGTTGAAACATTTATATCACCATTGAAGTCACCATTCTATTACATCCCTATTTTCATAAGGTGCAACTTCGAGACTCAAAAATTAATCAATATTTTTTTTAAGAATTATGAGAGTCAATGCTTAATCTTAGGAAAACTAGGAAACTTGTTAATTTAATTAAAAAAGTTTTACTGAATCAAAACAATTAGATTCTATGTAAGGATTCAGTTTAATTTAAAAGGAAAGTGTTAGGGACTTTTAAGAATCAACAACTGTGGGTTCGGATTGAACTCGTTATTTTTATTGCTGAGGGGATAAAATTATTTGCACAAGTATAATAAATAAATATAAAATACATGAAAAGAATAAAATAAAGCATGAATAACAAAGATGGGCTAATAATTGTTCATTTCTAAATAAACTAATCTATTGAGCAATAAACAAAAAGTAAAACCCATCTTTCGCACATGGGAGACCTTGAAAATCGATGAAATTTTTTTCATCGGCCTATTATTAGTACATAAATAAAAGAAATTATCAAGAAATTAAACCTAAGAATAAAATCTATCATTCTAATGGGGAGGCCTTGAAAATTTTACGAAGAGGTTTTATCATTGGCCAAACTAGTAATTAACATTCCTTGTCAACGTAAAAGTGTAAAAAATAATCTCTAAAATAGCAATTAAAAAAGTAACAATGAATAATCAGCCTAAACAATGATAACAAACAATAAAAATTACAACATCAACAAAGTCACAATGAATCATAAATAGCAAATAAATGAAAATATAAACTAGCAAATTAGCATACTAATCCAGAATAATTAGGCAATTATCGATAACAAGTAACAAAATTGCAGCATCAATAAAGTAATAAAAGAGCGATTAAAGTAACATCAACAAAAGGTTATAAAAATAATAAAAACTGTAACATTAATATAATAACCAAAAATAATCAAGGCAACATTAATAATATTATCAAACAACTTAATAACACTGATAAATAAAAATGTATAAGAGACAAAACATATATGCAACATGAACACAAATATGTATAATAATGACGAATTGCAAAAATAACCAGATAACACAAAGAAATGGAAAGATCTAAGCCTTACCATCACTAACAATATGTTTGGAGTTTTACTTTGCCAGAGTGTATAGTAAGGTTACCGTAGAAGATGAATGATTACCAGAGATTTATATCCACACCAAGAAATGAAACCTAAATTGATCTTCCAACTGATTTTTCCCAAACAAGGATATAGCTAAAGTTGCATTAATAAAACCACAGGTACTAGTAAGCATCATCGGCGATCAAAATTAAATCACATAAGTACAATATAAATATCTGAAATAAAATATTTACTTAATAATAAGGTATCCAAATTGACTTCCACTATTCTCCTGATTTTATACTCTTCATCGGACCCTCGTAAACTTCAATTCTGTGTACTTTAATCCACAAGTCAACCACAAATCAACATTCAACTAGACTTCACCACTTCTCAACATCTTACTTCCTTTCTAATTACACATTATCATTCACTTAATTTTATGAATCCAACACATTATCCTTTACGAACACTCCCCCAAGCCACTAATAACTAGTCAAGTCTAACTCATTCATAATCATAACTTTTGGAATACTTACAGTCACACCCCTTCTTATACCAAAATGATTTAGATTTTAAGTTCGAAATTTTTTTTTATTATTAAAGTGACAAAATAAAGATTTCTTTCGAAAAAGGATTCATTTCACAATTAAATTCAGAGTCACCACTTGACATAATTCGATGTGCCAAGTAATTTTGGGAAAATTCTTTTCAAAAAAATTTGACTCTTTAAACTCATTTACGAACAGAGATTCCTACTAAGGAATTCTATTGATCGAGGGAAAGGTGCCAGGCACCTCTCAATCTCGTGGTTCGTCCACGATCACTTGGTGAAGTGTATTGGCTAGTAAGTCACTATGAATATATAAACTCACAAAACACATGTAAAATAAGCAAGCAAACTCATCAAACAACCATCCAAAATATCAGAAATAATAACGTCCAGTCCCATTATACAGTCCAAAATAAAAGAATAAAATAAATTGAATAAAATAAATCCTATTCTAAACTAGTCCTATACTAAGCTTCACCCGACGCCTCGGGTCTTCCTCAGAAATGTCCTTCGAATATAAAATACTTTGGGGCATTCCCCGACAAATAAACATAAATACCTCGGGGCATTTCCCAGCCCAATAATACATTTAATCCAAACAGAGCACGAAAACTAAACCGTTCATCACATTTCACATTCAAATATTCAACAAAAGCACTTATTCCTAAATTTTTGCCTACCCGATCCTACATTTGCCTATCCATTTCAACATATCATAATTTTATCATGTTCCAACATTAGTCATGCTTATTCTGAATTAAACAAAAACAACAATGAACCAAAATTGAACTATGTTCACCCTTTTCACCAATTTCTCAATTCCATCCCAAACAATCAATTTTACTTTTCAAACGAGATACCATTTCACCGTATAAGCCATAATCAAGGGAATCAACCATAAATCAAAACAAACACACAATCATTACCAACAATGATCAAACAATAATAATATTCAATCCAAAAATACCAAAATATAGTAAACAATAAAATAAAAGAGGGAAAGAGTAGAATTGGACCTTCCGATAATTGACTTTCGTTGATAGTGATATTTAAGAAAACCCAAATTTGGAATCCCAAATAGAAACCTCAATAGTGAACGCAACTCATATCAAGAAATAATGACCCAGATGGATTTGAATCCCAAGAAAGAAGAAGTAGCACTCAAATCGATATGGAAATTACCGTAAACCAAGAAAACCTGTATCCGAGATTTCAAAACACAGACATACAAATAAAAAATCAAGCCATTACCGGAGAAAAATGAGAAAAACCATAGGAGATATCACAGTATTTTTGATCTGATCTTGCTGGAATCAGCTGGTTTGATTTCTACTCTATTTTTTGTAGCGATGGAGACCTGTTTTTGGCTTCAACGGTGCCTGAATATGCTGAATGAATGCGGATTTCAGAAATTTTGAGATTAAATTGGTCAAATGATGACTACAAACCAACTTTGGCAAAATTTTGCTGGAAACCCAAAGAGACGACCAGATTTATCAAAATCACTTCATTCTTAAACTTTTTTTCACAGTGTATGCGCATGTGTATAGGTATTATAAGGATTGTGAATATGAATTCTCAGAATTGTTGTGGGAATTGTAAGTATATGAGATGAGTGTGTGTATATTCTATTATTGAAATAAAAATGAGCCTCTACTCCTCTGTTTTTGATCTTCAAAAGAAAAAAAATGGAGATGAGAATAGCCCCTAAAAAGAATAGACATTTTTTGGGTATTAATGGAATGTCTTTCTATTCCCCCCTCTATGAATTGTGTCCATTGCTCTTAAAGAAAAATAAAGATGACAAAAGAGTGAGTTTTTGAGGGGTGGGGACCACGTGGGTAGTGAGATGGGGTAGGGGGTGAGATGGGTGAGAGGTGTGAGCTAGTTGATATAAAGTTTGTTAGGATAAATGAATATTAGGGATTTGATTTGTTAGGGTTTTATTAAAATTTTATTATTTTTTTGTATTTTTATGGGGTATAATCGCATAGGTGGGGGTGTATGATAATGTGAGGTGGAAAATGGATGAATTAGGTTTTGGGAGGGACAAAATTAGGTGTCTACATCATGTCCCCTTTGGGTGTAAACACAACGTGTTTTCATAAAAAGAAGTAGACAACAAGATAGAATTTTGTTTCGATTATTATTCACAAGAACAAAGCAAGAGGAGGGAGGGAAACCAAGTCTTATTTTGGAAATCATACTCATCCAAGGTTGTGTAAGAATCAAGTCACCGGTATCTCCAAGGTTGGAAGAGAAGTGGACTATACCAATTTAGAGAGTTGAGTGAGATTCCATCGAGGTTCTGGTCCGCGGCTCTGTCATTGTATCAAAAACAAAAATTACAAGTTAAAACATAAATGAAATAAAAAATACTATCTATGCAGCTCTTTTTGGACTCTTGACTTGAGTTTTATCACCCTATTCTTTAGGCGGGCTCCTGCCTTGAAATTTCCTTAACTTGTTGATTGGATTTCAATTGCTTCACCTTGTAGCTTGACTTTCCATCTCTTACCCTTGTTTCTTGACCTTAAATTCCTTCACCTTGTTGCTTGACTTCTAATTTCATCATCCTATTCTTCAGGCAGGATCCAGACTTTCAGTTTCACCACCCTTGTTCTTCAGGCAGGCTCCTGACTTTCAATTTCATTACCCTTGTTCTTCAGGTGGGCTCTTGACTTTAAATTTTCATCACCCTTAATTTTCAGGCGGGCTCCTGACTTTCAATTTCATCACTATTGTTCTTCAGGCAGGCTCCTGAATTTCAATTTAATCAACCCTGTTATTTAGGAGGGCTCCCCACTTTTAAGTTTCATCACCCTTGTTCTTCAAGTGGGCTCCTGACTTTCAATTTTCATCACCCTTGTTCTTTAGGTGGGCTCCTGACTTTCAATTTTCATCACCGTTGTTCTTTAGGTGGGCTCTTAACTTTCAATTTCATCACCCTTGTTCTTCAGGCAGGATCCTAGATTTTATTTCATCACCCTTGTTCTTTAGGTGGGCTCCTAACTTTCAATTTTATCACCCTTGTTCTTCAGGTAGGATCCTGACTTTCAATTTCATTACCCTTGTTCTTCAAGCGGGCTCCTGACTTTCTATTTCATCACCCTTGTTCTTCAGGTGGGCTCCTGGCTTTCAGTTTCATCACCCTTATTCTTCAGGTGGGCTCCTGACTTTCTGTTTCATCACCCTTATTCTTCAGGAGAGCTCCTAACTTTCAATTTTCATCACCCTATTCTTTAGGCTGGCTACTGACTTTCAATTTCATCACCCTTGTTCTTCAGGCAGGCTCCTGATTTTCAATTTTTATCACCCTTTTCTTTGGGAGGGCTCCCAACTTTTAACTTTCAGTACCCTAGCTCTTCAGATGGGCTCCTAACTTTTAATTTTTATTAAAAGCTTCTGTGGATGTCAAACCCAATCGACGGTGAATAATGCAAATATGAATCAAGATTCTAATCAACAAATGCACCTTTTGAGGGTAAAATTGAATGACTAAGACCAAAAAGTCCCTCTCTTAAGAGTGAAAGTAAATGGTTATTACTAAAGTGAATCATTTAGAATTAAAGGCTCAAATTAAGAATTACACCTCCTAACCATGAGACATAAAAGACCCAAATTAGAGAATGTGTCCATTAGTGGTATACGACAATGAGTTTTACCAAAATTACGATTACCAAACATGTACAGCAACACTGCTCTTGCATTTGTAAAAATGAGGAATTACACCTTTGGACATTTTCTCTTTAAAGCCTTTTATTTGAAGGTAGAAACTGTTCCTGTTTCATACAAAGAAAACTTGTGAGTTTAAAATAGGGTAGTTGTCTTACGACTTTGGATTTTGGGAGATTTCTCTTGCACTTGCCCCATTGACCTTGGTTCCAATCATTAGCATATGTCCTTAACTTACCGAATCATTAACCTAAACTTAGATTATTACGAGTGACTCTGAAATAAAACACAGTATCTCTACTTTGCTATGTTTATCAAATAATACCCTTTAAACCTTGGTATTTCCATGAGTTCTCAGCCTTGTCTGTTGACAAAACTTTCTACATGCCTTATTTTGACTCATAGTCATGTTTTCTTCATGTGATGGCTTTTGTTTTGCTTCGTGCAATTAAAGAAGCTGGTAGCCAGTTTCGACATATTTTCTCACTTGTTTTGGCATGGACTTGACTTAAAGGCAAGAGAAAAATAACAATGATTTTTATTTGGATAACTGACTCAGTAAAATAAAGAGAAGAAGATAAATGTCCCTATTTGAAAATAAGAAAATAAAAACTTATCCAAAATATGACAATCAACTCTAATGATTGTGACATGTATTTTGGATTAACCTGCCTAATCTTTTCATTCTAACTTTTCACCAATTGATGTAGAGTTAATGGCCCTAAAACTGAGTTGCTTCCTTGGGTCAATTGCATTCAAAGACCTTATTCGGCTAATGATGCCTTGAAGGGTTTTCGCCAATAAACCTCTTGCATATTATTTCTCTCAGTCGACTATTGCCTTATAGTGTCCGTAAGGAATTTCACCAATGAAACTCTCTTATTTTAATTTCTCTCAGCTCACCATTGTCTTACAGTGCCTGTGAGGGTTTTCACCAATAAGCCTCTCTCATTTTTATCTCTCTCAACTTACCATTGCCTTATGGTGCCCGTGAGAGTTTTCACCAATAAGACTTTCATTTTTATTTCTCTCCTGATTCCTTATGTTGAGGAAAATAAGTAGTACCCAAAAATATGTCATCATATCCATTGCATGCATAGCCTTAACATTCTCAAATATTGATCTGAAGGTCTTTCTTTGGTTTTAACTTGACTTTTGGATATGGTTAGAAAGAAAGGTTGACATGAGGCCCAAGAGACACTTGAAGTGGGGTAGGACTTACAACTTTTGGAATCGACTCAAACAATGAGGATTAACTCATTCCCCAGTTTCTTTTGATTGGGCAATTCTAAATTATTTACTTAGTTAGACCGAGCCCAGAGTAGGGAAGCCTACATATCTCACCTATGAGAGAGGAGAATCAGGTCACGCGTAGTTCTGACAGATTGTTCTTTTTTTGATCTGATTTTTCTCTTTTATTTCTCTTTTTTTATTGACTCCTTTTCTCTTTAGGATTTTCTTTTATGACTCTATTTTCCTTGACACTCTTCCCTTTTCTTTCTTTTTGAACACATTTTTTCTCTCTTTTTGTTTTGGATTTTTGACTCCATTTTTGCTCGACACTTTTTTTGAAACTTTTCAACTTCATCTTAATTCCAAAAGAGGGATATGAAAGAAAATGAACCAAAGCTCAATAGGGGTGAACAACGGATGACACAATGTTTAGATAGCAGAATAAAATGCCTTCGTCATATCAATCCTTGAAAATGCAAGTACACATTATGCAATATAACGTGAAAGATGAAAACCATTTGTGACATTTTTTTTAGCACTAAATTTAATTGAGCTTGTGCATTGCTACTTCTTCTGCAAACTTCACCATTATCTTACATTTCTCTCATCAAAGGATCCATCCTTTCATGGAGCTAATCATCTTCCAATTTCTCTTGATATAGGGATCACACATCTACTATCTAACCTAATCGAGCTTTGATTTCAATTGATGACCAAGTTATTCTTATGATTCTCAAAATAATTGCCTTAGTTTTGAAAGAAGACTTCAACATGGTCTCCAATTGTCTTAACACGCTACCTATTTCTCAGATGCTTTTTCTAACTTTAGCCCTCTGATTCAAAGTTTATGCTCAAATTGGATTTTGTGATCTAGCTGAAAAATCCGCAATCATATCATTTCACTAGAGCCAGCATGAAATGTATTATGTGAAGAAAATAAACAAACAACACATGTTTAGAGCACAAAAGAAAAAGGGAAACTGTATTTAGTTAAAATCAAAGATAGAAGGGTTTGAACATAAATGCCAAAGGGATAAAACAAGATAGATCCCAAACTACAACCCTAAAATAATTCAAAAAAAAATAAAACAAAAAAAACTACAAAACATCCATCCTAACAGAGAGATGAGTGACTTTCAAATTGGGGAGGTTGACATCTTATCCACTAGTTTGCACATCAACATGACTAGAGCTTTCACCACTGTCAATGTTCTGCACCATAATTGATTTATTTTGAATCATCTTTTCTATTTCTCTTTTCAAAGAACGACAATCTTTAATACCGTGACCCTAAACGTCAGAATGATATGCATATCGTATATTAGGATCAAAACTTCTTGAATACGGATTAGGAGTATACCCAAGGAGAGGAGTGATCATGCCCCACTGTATCAATCTCTAAAATAAACTGGCACATAACCCTCCAATGTTTTTTGTTGAGGGAGAATTTCCTAATGTGAAGTTACATACTTTACTCCATACTTCTAAAACAACAATAAATTCCTACCCATCATTTGAGGACGAATAATTCCAAAGGGAGGATAATGTAACTCCCCGCATTTTTGATCTAGAATTTAAATTGTCGTTCCTACGTGTATAAACTCTAATCTAATGATTTGTATATGAATTTATGTGTAATAATCATTTAACTAGTGTGTAAAGTGCTTTTGAGGTGAAGAATATTCGTAGTAAACACTTATAGTGAAGTGGAGTTAAGAACTTATGATTAGACTAAATTTTGGTATTTAATCTAATAAGGGTCAAATTTGAACATGTATAACTTATGGAATATATGTAACTTTGGATAAAAAGATCCACCAAATTATAAATAAATATTTCCTCTTTCCAACGCATCTTATTTCATGTTAATTTGATACTCAAGCGGAAAGTTATAAAAATTTTCCTGAGGAACAAGTGAGGGTCCACGATTTCAGAGTGGCACGGACGTTGTGCTCTGTGATTTGCAGCATGACATAGACATTGCTTAGAAATGCTAAAACCCATGTTTCTCTTCAGTTTTCAAGGGTAAACTGGTCATTAACATCCTAAACAATCCTATAACTAATATTAATGTGAATTGATCATCCCATAACCCTAAAACACACCAATTACACAATCCCTCTTCTCTCAAATCCTTAAGAACACCAAACAAGGGTTCTTATTCAATAATTCAACTTCTAAGGATCCAAATACATGCTTTCCTTCAATAAGTCAAGAAATTCAAGTATGTGGGATGTTCATCAATGGGATCCTTCCACCCATTGAGTCCCAAGAATATCTTATTTTACAAGTATAAACCCTTTTCTCTCTTTTATGAAATATCAATGTCAAATATGAATTTACTCAATTTTCTCTTAATAGTTTTAATAACAATTCATGAGAATGTGTTTCCCCATGTGAATTATGTTCTTACATGCTTCATAATCTCTGTCACCCACATTATGTTCAGTTGATACCATGTTTATTTATTCAATTTTTGGATTGTCCATCTCATTATTTATCCACCATCATTATGATTAGTTGTGTTAACTTATGGTGGTGGGTTATGATTTGTTCTAAGCACCGTATTATAACTAGGGAGTAGTCCTGGGTTGTGACATCTGACCAAATTTTTAAAGATAAAACCTCAAACATTGTAGGGTACCAAATCTGGCGATGCTTTTGAGTTCATCATTGATTGTTATAAGAGGTTACATAAGATGGATATTGTACAACAACATGGAGTTGAGTTTGTGAAATTTCTATTGGATGAGGATGCTAAGCAATGGTGGAGGGTTATGTTAAATATTGGTCACTGATTTTAATCCCATTGATATATTTTTAATTTCATATTTTATTGTTAGAGAAATAAGAATCTCGGTCCCTCCGTGATCATAAGAAGGATGGGTTTTTGGCATTGGAGCTGGGTGATATGTCAGTTGTAGCCTATGATGCTTTGTTCCATTCTTTGTCTCGCTATGCCTCTTAATTGTTGGCTACTGAGGAGGAGAGGATTCCATGCTATGTTAAAGGTTTGAATTATGATCTTTAGGTTTTACCGGTGCATCTGACTTCAATAAAGAAAGGGTTCAATGAGGTTTCTATTATATAAATAAGTTAAAGGGAATCACATAACGTTTCAGGCCAAGATATTAGCTAAAAAGTTTGGCAATGTTGGAAATTTCAGCAAATTTTAATCCAAGGGCCACGGTCAGTATCCCAAAGCAGCTCACCCTACTCTATCAGCATTGCAGCTTCTACTGTGGGTCAAGCTAAAGTCTCTTCTCTATCATATATAATTAGGAGCCAAAGGACTTCTTACTCCTCTACTAGTTGACCTTCTCTCTAACGGGGATATGACTATTATGGCATTGATAGTCATTTTAAGAGAGAGTGTCTATTGAGGAAGGTAAAAGGCCATGTATATTAATACACTCAGGCTATAGTTTTATCAGTAAAAGGAGGAGGAGGTAATGGTAGGGAAATTTGACAAGTAGTCAGAGTGGTCAAAGAAATGGTAGTGCGGGGGAAGAAGTGCAATTAGGGAGAGTGTTTACTAAGAATTGGTGACTGGGCTCATTGTTATTTCTCTTTGAGAAAGAATAATGCCGAGGCTTCTATTGAGATGATCATAGTTACCATTTCTGTTTGTGACCAAATTGCTTGTGTTTTATTTTACTCAGGGTCTAGTCATTCTTATGTATCTGTCAAATTGGTGATGTGTCTATATTTGGTTTGTAATGTACTTGACTATCATATTTATGTGTCTACTCTAGTTTGTGATTCTGGGGTTGTGATATGTGTTTAGTGTTCTTGTTCAGTGTTGTTTATAGATTTTCAGACATGGGAACAATAACAATAATATATCTAGTATATTCTCATCAATTAAGGCATGGTAGAATAAAGTGTATGCAGTCCACACCACTACCTCAGATAAAGTAGAGAGTTGTTTTCGATAGACCCTTGGCTAAGGAAAGATAATAATATAAGAAACAAAACACATAAAAGCATGAAATAACAAGTAATATCACACCACTAGATAGTAAAGGATAATAACAGATATAAGACACACATAAGGGCCTACTATAAAATTTCTATTCTAAAGATTTAGGTATATTTTATTATTTCAGATATATTATACTTTGAAGTAATATTGGGTATGACCTGGTTATCTGGATATCATATTATTTTACACTGTAATGCTAAGACAGTTACTTTAAATATGACTTGGATGGATGAACTAGAGTGAGAGAGAGTGTATAAGGCCCACCGAACAAAAAATATATCATTTGTTTGGTCAAAACAGTTAGTATGGAAGGATGGTCAGTATTTTTAGATTAACTCTTGGATGTTAGAGTTTGATCCCCTTCTACAGAGTTAATTCCGCTGGTTTTCATTTCCATGTAGTGTTTTCTTTAGACTTACCGGGTATTCCTCCAGATAGAAATATTGATTTCTGTATTGAATTAAAAGTGGGTGCTCGCCCTATTTTCTACCTTATGGAATGTCTCCATTAGAGTTGTGGGATCTCAAAATTTAATTATAGGAACTACTTGATAATGGGTTTATCCATCCAAGTGCTTCACCTTAGGGTTATCTGGTCCTGTTTGTCGAGAATAAAAATAGTAGTATAAGGATGTGTATTGGTTATTGGCAGTTGGATAAGTTTACCATCAGGAATTAATATCTATTTCCTCACACAGACGATCAGTTTGACCAGTTATAGGTTGCAACAATTTTTTTCAAAATTGACTTGCGGTTAGGTTATCATCAACTAAAAATTAGACCAGAGGACATACCAAAGGTAGCTTTTAGAACTCAGTATGGCTATTATGAGTGTCTGGTGATCTTCTTTTGGCTAACTAATGTTCCTTCAGACCTTTGGGCTATATAATATGCCTGCAGACCTTTGGGATAACTGATATGCCTGCAAACTTTATGAGCTAGTGAATCATATTAAGTCCTTCTTGTATTCTTTTATTATTATGTTAATTGATGACCTTTTAGTTTCCTTCAAGGGGTAATGAGGAGTATGAAGGTCACCTTCATATAGAGTTTGAGATTCTAATGGAGAAGTGGCCATATGCTAAATTTTTGGAAGTATGAGTTATGGTTATCTTTGGTTGCCTTTTTTGGGCACATTGTTTCTGAAAAAGAAGTGATGATGGATCCTTAGAAGATTGAGGTAATTAAGATTTTTATCTATCCTTGTTTAGTGACCGAGGTAAGGAGATCTATATGTATTTCCAATTATTACCATAAGTTTGTCAAGAATTTGCATCTATTACAACACACACGACAAGGCTGATATAGAAGGACGTATCATTTTTTTGGTCAGAAAAATATGAAAAGAGCTTTCTAAAGCTTAAGACACTCTTGAATAAAGGTCATATCGTTTCTTTAATAGTTAAAGATAAGGACTTTATAGTGTTTTATGATGAATCACTTTTAATCTAGGTGTTGTGTGAATGCAGGATAGGAATGTCATTACTAATACTTTGAGGAAGTTAAAGCCTCATAAAAAGAACTACCTAACCCATGATTATGAGTAGGCAGTGGTGCTGTTTGTATTAAAGATATGAAGAGAATTTTTATATCAAGTGTGAACTCTTCACGGAATACTATAGCCTACAACATTTGTTTTCACAAAGGGATTTGAATCTAAGGAGGAAGATAGGGATACAGTTGTTGAATGATTATCACATGACTATTTACTATCATTTGTGTAAGGCAAATTTTACAGCAAATGAGTTGAGCTGAAAAGTTGTAACTATGGGTAGTTTGTCATTCTTGAGGGTGTCTAGGTGACCTTTATCTAGAGAGTTTTAAACTCTAGCATCTCAGAGTATGTATTCTAGGATTTAGGGGTATTTATTGTCTAGTATTGAGGTAAAGTCAATATTTTAGGATCAAATTAAGGCAAAGATATTTGACAAAAGGTTGAATATGCTCCAAAATAAATTGGTATGTGGGGAGGTGGATGATGGAACTTTTGATGCAAGTGGGTGTTGTAGTTCAACAGAAGGTAATGTTTTTTGCAGGTTAGTGATTTGATTTGTTATGTATATTCAGAAGCCTATAGTTTGTCTCATTCTATTCATCTGGGTACAACCAAAATATACTGTGACTTGAGATATCCTTATCAGTAGTCCAAAATAAAGAGAGACATAGGGGATTATGTGTCCAGGTATCACAATTGACAGCAAGTGATGTATGAACATCAAAGGTCTGTGGGGTTGCGTCAAAGAATGCCTATACCTATGTGGAAATCGGTGAACATTTCAATGGGTTTCATGATGGGTTTTCCTAAGAATGTAATGCCCTGATTCTGTACCCCAGATGCTACATGGTGCTTAAAACCACAAAGGACCACAAGCTAACCCATGACAGATATCTATTATGAGCACTGAATAATAATATAGTAAAATGCAAAAAATAGGATGAAATGCCCTAAGTTTCAAAATATGAAGTACTGATAAAATATCTGAATCTGAAATACTGTAAAAAATAATCTAGTCTGAAAAGCTTCTAACTGAACTATTTGAAAATAGAGCTGATGGAACAAGACCCTAACTAACTTTGACTAATGCAGTATTGAAACTACTATAATACTAAAATAAAAACACATCCTCGATGGATGAAGAATCACTACTAAATCTACTACTATTGACTAGATCTATCTAAGCACGGTCGAGAACTTGAGCGTCCGAACTAATAATATGAGAAATTATAGAACAAAGAAAAAGTATGCGTCAGTACGTGGAATATACTGGTATGCTATATGAGGTAAGACTAAATGCAAGGGTTCATATGCATGAACAATAACTGTCTAAATAATATAGAGAAACTAGATATGAGAGTTCATGGATAGTCTGAACTACAATAAATACTTAGCATGCAAAACTGTACATATATATATATACTGTAACTGAGCTTCTCTGAAGCTAAGTAACGAGCTCAGATATTGAGTAACTGATAATCTGAGATTTTTGTTAACTAAGTTACTGATACTGATTGACTGTATCTGACAGTCTTGATTGTGTAAAACTAAACTGAGTTTTAGTCTGAAGACTGAAACTGAAACTGTAGGAGGTAATCATCTAACCGACATCCCCCAAATAAGATAAGATAACTGAGTTTTGGTCTAATTTGTAACCCCGATTAGAAGGGTGTTAGCACCATGCCATGGGAACTAACAACTGTTGTGGTGTCAGTCCTAACTTACGGGTGACCCCTGAGATCAGTACTAAACTAGTGGGTAATCCCTGAGTATATCAGTCCTATCTAACGGATGACATCTCATAACTATGCTGGCTATGTAGTTCTAGAACTTAGGGATTCCTGCTAGGGACCCTGGCCAAACTAAATGGTAAGCCCCCATCTCTAGGATCGCTCGGTGCTGAATCTTACTCCCAACTAAAAGACACTGAACTAGACTGGACTAATTTTTCTATGTTTTATAACTGACTGAGTTCTACTGAGTTTGTTACTAACTGAGAGTACTACTGATCGTGACATGACTAACAATGTTCTGTAACTGACACTGGCTCTAGGTAAATAGCTAAATTATCGGGTATTAAATACCCCCAGGACTCGATAGCATAAAAAGTAAAGCAAATCATAATCTCGAATAACATAACAATGTTCACTTGGTCATAATTCATTCATAGAGATATTTCATCAAACACTTGTAATGCTTTAACTTGTACATGAAGGGGGAATGCATATTAGCATGCTATAATGTAATTATTTCATTCTCATAGATAATTTATCAAACACATGGGAAGTATACTTGTTTTACTAAATCATAAACACTTAAGGTAAACATGGTTATAATAATCAACTTGTAAATTGAAGGTTTTGTCATGAATATCATGTAAATCAACACATACAATGATTTATTTCATGAATGCTTGTAATTTAATCATGGACTAAGACCCAACAATAACATGAACATGAATTTAATTCAATTCAAACTTAGAAGTTCATAATTCAACAGTCTTGTAATTTGAAAAAGGGATTCATGGACTCTATGGGTGAAAAGAAACCATAGATGAACACCTAACATACCTTAGAAGATTCTTTCTTGAAGGTTCTTGGAGTAATTCTTAGGCTTGTTTTTAATTTTCTTGAACTAGGGTTTTTGCCTTTTTAGAGAGAATGTTTTTAATTTGGGGAAGAATGAGTGAATAATGAGATAATAAGGTATTTAGGGGCTTAATTTTGTGTTTATATTGATTAGGGTCATGAAAAAAGACCCAACTACCCTAGGGAAGATTTAACACTTTGTCACTGAAAAACCAGATATTTTGCCCTTACACGTCGCGGTGGATGCGTTGCCCCTTTGATTCTGAATTTTTGACTCAGCGCGATACGTTAGAATTTTATTGAAACACTGTAAAAGGACAATTTTGAACTTTGCCTATGGAGAGACGTTCCAATATCGCGAAGGAGAACTGGAAAGTGACAATTTCCATATGCCTTGGCTCCGAAAAGTGCTGACGTTCCAAGTGGTATATTGTCTTACAAAAATGGGTCTAACTCTTCACCAAGGTATCAGATTTGGGTGAATTTTATATCATTGGAAGATAATTGAATTTTCTAGGAAATGGAAGGCTCTAAACTGGGAAATATTGAGTATTTCAGAAATTTTATAATGGATTATATGATATAATCAATATAATGAACTAAGCTAAGAAACATTGACAGACTTAGTTTACACACTGAACTTGTACAACAGAAATCTGACTACATGACTAAACTACTGATAAAATGAGTTTTCATACTGAACATGCATATCTGATGCATGGAATACATGGCTGAAGCTATTGGTAATCTGAGTTTTCATACTAAACATCCATATCTGATGTATAGAATACATAATCGAACTGATTCATGAATAAATGACTAAATATGCAACGGTAAAGAATACCAAATTTGTAACTGTAACTGAACATGGAACTGAGTAAATATAAGGAAGGTTGTTACCTTAGGCTCAGAATACAGATGAACATGAGATCATTTATTTAACATGTATGAATAGGAACATAAGAACATTATTGAGTCTAAAACAAGATATATATGAACTAAATATCATGAACTGAATTAATTTCTTGGATACATGTCATACGGCTGAGATTGGAACTTGAGGGTCAACTTATGAGTACCCATTACTCCAAACTGGATTCGTTACGTGAAGAGGAATTTGAAAGTTTAGGAGACCATAGTGCATCTCCTCCTTGGGATATTAGGTCCCCTAAAGAATGCTGACTTGGCTGGGACGCTGAGGAAAGGTTGAGACGATACACGAGGCACCTACGAACTAAATCATGACTGAATATCTAAGATATGAAACTGAGGCCTGATACATGAACTAAGCTAAATTTACAATTACCAGGATGTTCCATTTTGGGATAGAACGACAAGGTGGAAAGATGGTAAACCATCCGAATTTGTCCGCCTGACTGCTAAACTGAATTGTTGGCTTTACGGACTAACTCGTACTAAATAAATTATTCTTAACTGGAGAATTTCTTTGACATTCTTCCTATAATGTTCTAATGACTTTAGGGAGTAAGGGATTTTGGCATGGTCTGAATAAGACTTCAAATAAGAAACCATAACATGGCCAAAAATTTTGTAATATGGGAACTAATAACCATACCTACTTGGGTTTGAGCTGAACTGAATTCTCCCGCTATGCTCAAGCCTACTCAATTATTTGGAATACATTTATCCACTTACACATCAATGTGACATTCATTCCTATCTTCATAACTACAGCCCCATGTAGAACAAGAATGCAAAATTTTTTTCTTAACATGAAATATTTACTTTCTCCTATCAAAGCAATTGCTCATCACTGCATCATTTCATAAGGAGAGTTCACTGAAGGTTTAAACATAAGGACGTGAAGCATGAATGGACACTATACTGAACTTGACACTTAATTGAGGCCTGAGGAATAGAACATCAACATCCTGGATTTTATCAAAAGGTCTAAAGTGAGGATATACATGACGAAATCTAAATTTGGCTGATTGTTCAGGAGTGTGGCAGTAGTGGTGGGAACTGAGCATACTGTAAAGCATGTGTACACAAGTCATGAGCTACATGACCTGAGTTGGAGTTTTTGTATTCATGGAACATGATTCATTATATTGGGTGAACTAGAACTGCTCATACTAGGAACTGTAAGCGTACCTGATTTTTGATAACATGCCTGAATATGACCTAGGATCATAGAGATGACATGTAAGGCATGATTACTAATATTATTGACATTACTAATACAATCTGAAAGCTTGACTTGGTTATTTATATTTCCATCTCCCCCTTATCTTAAAGCCCTTATTTTAAAGTTATGAACCACTTAATCAACAAATCTAAACTGAACTGTCACCACTTTATTCTAGAGTCTGAGAAGGACACTGAGGAGGACTCTACTAATATTTCAGGTCTGACACTAAAATTTATGGCTATATAGGGGTTACAAAGAAAGTAAAGCTTACGATCTAACAAGGCATAAACATAAAGATGAAAAACTCATAACGTACCCATAACTATATCAGGAGAACTTCCCCGATCATGGAAAGACTAGAGTGCATAAAATCTATTTGGACGTTGCCCACTAGCGTCACTGGAAGCGGCACCCTGCTGGTTTGGGCGATCAAACTGAGCTGAAAGATGGTTATACTGACCCTGAGAACCTAACTGAGGATAATCTCTGACTCTATGGCATGGCTTTCCATTCAGAAAACAAGCATCACTGCCAGCTCTATATACTCCCTTATGGTTCTTACCACATTCTCCATAAAGCGGATTAATACAAAAACCCTTCCCACAACCTTATGATTTAGAGCTTGGTGCTTCATCTCGACTGCAATTCTTACACTTGGGCACTAGTGCTCAAACTGAAAGCAAATCTGGTGTTGAGAATCTCTGATGGAACTAGGAGCGGTTACTACCCCCTGATCTTGGCTTAGAATTACCTGTTCTAGCCCTCTTATTCTTCTTATACTCTCCTTCCTTACTCTGTTGAGTGCAAGTCAAAAGCCTAGATAGGACAATAGACTACAAATTGTTCTGAGCAACTACTAAATAAGCTAAGGTAGCAAAATCATCTATAAATTCAATGTGAGAGACATGCTCATTCAGGAGATCTACCTAAACGGGTAGAGGAGCTTATTGGTTTTTATTACTTCTTATATTAGCTTCTATGGGAGGGATATTTTGGAAAGATGAGGAAGAGTTAAATCAGACTGAGATTTTAACATGAGCTCATGCCCACTCACATGACATGAATACTGAAAGAAGGAAACTTTTCCTAAAATATCTCATAGCCCAGTCCATAAGTATGGCACGCTACACACCCATGCACAATACTCTACACGATGCGGCTTTCAGACTCTCTAGGACTCTGTTGAACCTTAGGATTTGATACTAATTTTGTAACGCCTCAAGTCTTTACCCTAGATGCTACACGGTGCTTACGACCCCGAAGGACCACAAGCTAACCCATGACTGATATTTGCTGTGAGCACTGAATAATAATAGTGTAAAATATGAAAAATAGGCTAAAATTCCATAAGGTTCAAAATCTAAAATACTGATAAATAACATTTGATAAAATATCTAAATCTAAAATACTGTCTGAACTAATCTAGTCTGAAAAGCCTCTAACTAAATTGTCTAAAAGTAGAGCTGATGCGACAAGCCCCCAATGAACTTCAACCAATGTAGTGGTGAAACTACTGTAATACTACAATAAAAACACATCATCGATATATGAGGACTTACTACTAAAGCTTCTACTGCTGACTAGATCTGTCTAAGCACGGTCGGGAACCTTAACATCCGAACCTATGATATTAGACATCATAGTGCAAAGAAAGAGTATGCACCAGTACGTGGAATGTACTGGTATGCTAGATGAAGTAAGATTGAATGCAAGGGTTCATATGCATTAACAATAAGTTACTGAATGATATAAAGTAACTAGACATAAGAGTACATGGATAATTTGAACAACTATTAATACTGAGCATACAATATTGTGAATATATATACTGTAACTGAGCTTTTCTTAAGATAAGTAATGAGTTCTGATACAGAGTTACTAATAATCAAAGATTTTTTATAACTAAGTTACTGATATTGATTGACTTCATCTGATAGTCCTGATTCTGTAGAACTGAACTGAGTTATATTCAAAAGACTGAAACTAAAATAGTGGGAGGTAATCATCTAACCGACATGATCCAAATAAGATAAGATAACTGAATTAGGGTCCAATTTGTAACCCTAATTAGAAGGGTGTTGCATCGTGCCACGGATACTATCAACTACTGTGAAGTCAATTTTAACTAACGGGTGACCCCTGAGATCAGTCCTAAACTAGAGTGTGATTCCTGAGTATGTTAGTCCTATCTAACGGGTGATATCTCATAACCTACATATGCTACGTAGTTCTGGAACTTAGGGATTTCTTCCAGGGACCCAGTCCTAACAAACTGGGAAGCCCCCATCCCTAGGCTCGCTCGGTGCTCAATCCTACTCCCAACAGAAATACACTAAACTGATTATACTGAACTGGACTGGACTGATACTGAGTTTATTGAGATTTCCTGAGTTCAGTAACTGACTGAGTTCTACTGGGTTTTGTAACTGACTGAGAGTATTACTGATCGTAACATGACTAACACTATTCTATAACTGACACTAGCTATAGGTAAAAAACTATATTTTTGAGTATTAAATGCCTTTAGAACTCGATAGCATGAGAAGGAAAGCAAAGCTTAATCTTCAATAACATAATAATGTTCACTTGGTCATAATTCATTCATAGAGATATTTCATCAAACATTTGTAATGCATTAACTTGTACATGAATGGGGAATACATGTTAGCATGCTATAATTTATTTATTTCATTCTCATAGATAATTTATCAAAAACATGGGAAGCATACTTGTTTTACAAAATCATAAACACTTAAGGTAAACATGGTTATAATAATCAACTTGCAAATTGAAGGTTTTATCATGAATATCATGTAAATCAACACATATAATGATTTATTTCATGAAGTCTTGTAATTAAATCATGTACTAAGACCCAATAATAACACAAACATGGAGTCACTTCAATTCAAACATGGAAGTTCATAATTTAACAATCTTGTAATTTGAAAACGGATTTGTGGACTCTATGGGTGAAAGGAATCCATAGATGACCAGCTAACAAACCATAGAAGATTCTTTCTTGAATGTTCTTGGAGTAATTTATAGGATTATTCTTGATTTTATTGAACTAGGGTTTTTTCCTCTTAAGAGAGAATGTTTTTAATTTAGGAAAGAATGAGTTCTTAATGAGATAATAGGGTATTTCGGGGCTTAATTTTGTGTTTAGACTGATTAGTGTTGTGGACATAGACCCAACTACCCCTAGGAAGATTTAAAAATTCATCACTAAAAAACCAAATTTTAGGCCCTGACACAATGCGGCGCTATCACACCATGTCACTGGAAAATGATAATTAGTAACTGGGGACCTGGCGCAACACGGTGGAATAGCGTTACCCCTTTGATTCTGAATTTTAAACTCAGCGCGACGAGGTAGAATCGTATTGTAAGACTAAAAAAGGACAAATGTGAACTGATCCTATGGAACGATGCATCAATATAATGATGGAGCATTGGAAAGTGACAATTGCCATTTGCCTTGGCTCCGTGATGCGCTGACGTTCCTGGTGGTACACTGTCTTACAAAAATGGCTCTAACTCTTCACCCGGGTATCATATTTTGGTGAATTTTATATCGTCGGAAAGCTAATTGAATTTTCTACACAATGGATGGCTCTAAAATAAGAAATATAGAGTATTTCAAAAATTTTATATGGGATTACTGATGTACTAAGACTTAAATTAAGTTATATGGGGTATTACAAAGACCTTGGGAAAACATGACTTAATTTTGGTAATAGTGGATTGATTGATGAAATGACCTCACATCAGTTTAGGTAGACTACGGCTCCCAAAAGTTAGTAAAAGATACGTCAAGGAGTTAGTAAGGTAATTGTCATAAAAAGAACTACCTAACTCATGATTAAGAGTAAGAAGCGGTGATGTTTGCATTAAAGATATGGGGAAATTTTTTTATATCAAGTGTGAACTCTTCACATAACGCTGTAGCCTACAACATTTGTTTTCTCAAAGGGATTTGAATATAAGGTAGAAGATACAGATGTAGTTGTTGAATGATTATCACATGACTATTTAGTATCATTTGTGTAAGGATAATTTTACAGCAAATGCGTTGAGCTAAAAAGTTATAAGTATGGGTAGTTTGTCATTCTTGATGGTGTCTAGGTGATCTTTATCTATAGAGTTTCAAACTCTAAAATCTTACAGTATGTAGTCTGGGATTTAGGGGTAGTGTATTGTCTAGTATTGAGTTAAAGTCAATATATTAGGATCAGATTAAGGCCAAGTGATCTGACAAAAAGTTGAATACGCTTCAAACTAAATTGGTATGTGGGGAGGTGGCTAACGACACTTTTGATGTAAGTGGGTGTTGTAGTTCAAGAGAATGTTATGTTTTTTGTAGGTTGGTGATTTGATTTGTGATGTACATTCAGAATCCTATAGTTTGTCTCATTTTATTCATCTGGGTATAACTAAAATATACAGTGACTTGAGATAGCCTTATCGGTGGTCCAAAATAAAGAGAGACATAGGGGATTATATGTGTAGGTATCACAATTGAAAGCAGTGAAGTATGACATCAAAGGTTTGTGTGGTTGCTTCAAAGAATGTCTATACGTATGTGGAAATCGGAGAACATTTCAATGGGTTTCGTGGTGGGTCTTCCTAAGACTGTAATACCCCGAGTCTGTACCTCAGATGCTACATGGTGCTTACGACCTCAAAAGACCACAAGCTAAACCATGACTGATATCTGTTGTGAGCACTGAATAATAATATAGTAAAATACAAAAAATAGGATGGAATGCCAAAACTTTCAAAACATGAAGTACTGATAAAATATCTGAATCTAAAATACTTTAAGAAATAATCTAGTTTGAAAAGCCTCTAACTGAACTATTTGAAAATAGAGCTGATGGAAGAAGCCCCTAACTAACTTCGATTAATGTAGTGCTAAAACTATTGTAATACTAAAATAAAAATACATCCTCGATAGATGAAGAATCACTACTAAATCTGTTACTATTGACTAGATCTATCTAAGCATGATCGAGAAGCTGAGCGTCCGAACCTATGATATGAGACATCATAGCACAAAGAAAGAGTATGTGTCAGTGCATGGAATATATTGGTATGTTAGATGAGGTATGGCTAAATTCAAGGGTTCATATGCATGAACAATAACTGGCTGAATAATATAGAGAAACTGGATATGAGAGTTCGTGGATAATTTGAACTACTATAAATATTTAGCATGCAAAACTGTGCATATATATACTGTAACTGAGCTTTTCTGAAGCTAAGTAATGAGCTCAGATATAGAGTAACTGATAATCTGAGGATTTTGATAGCTGAGTTACTGATAATGATTGACTGTATCTAGCAGTCTTGATTGTATAGAACTGAACTGAGTTCTAGTATGAAGATTGAAACTAAAATTGTAGGAGGTAATCATCTGACCGACATGCCCCAAATAAGATAGATAACTGAGTTGGGGTACACTTTGTAACCCCAATTTGAAGGGTGTTAGCACCGTGCCACTGGTACTAACAACTATTGTGGTGTCAGTCTTAACTAACGGGTGACCCCTGAGATTAGTCCTAAACTAGTGGGTAGATATCCCTGAGTATGTTAGTCCTATCTAACAGGTGACATCTCATAACCTACGATGGCTACATAGTTCAAGAACTTAGGAATTGCTTCTAAGGACCCAGTCCTAACAAACAGGTAAGTTCGCATTCCTAGGCTCGCTTGGTGCTGAATCCTACTCCCAACTGAAAGACACTGAACTGGATTGTACTGATTTTCTTATGTTTTATAATTGACTGAGTTCTATTGGGTTCTGTAACTAACTGAGAGTACTACAGATCGTGACATGAATGACACTATTCTATAACTAACACTGGCTTTAGGTATATAGCTAAATTATCGGGTATTAAATACCCCCAAGACTCGATAGCATGAAAAGTAAAGCAAAGCATAATCTTGAATAACATAACAATGTTCACTTGGTCATAATTCATTCATAGAGACATTTCATCAAACACTTGTAATGCATTAACTTGTACATGAATGGGGAATACATGTTAGCATGCTATAATGTCATTATTTCATTCTCATAGATAATTTATCAAACACATGGGAAGCATACTGGTTTTACTAAATCATAAACACTTAGGGTAAACATGGTTATATTAATAAACTTGCAAATTGAAGGATTTAGCATGAATGTCATGTAAATCAACACATATAATGATTTATTTCATGAAGGCTTGTAATTTAATCATGGAATAAGATCCAACAATAACATGAACATGAATTCAATTCAATTCAAAATTGAAAGTTCATAATTCAACAATATTGTAATTTGAAAACAGATTCATGGACTCTATGGGTGAAAGGAAACCATAGATGAACACCAAACATAACTTAGAAGATTCTTTCTTGAAGGTTCTTGGAGTAATTCTTAGGCTTGTTTTTGATTTTCTTGAACAAGGGTTTTTGCCTTTTGAGAGAGAATATTTTTAATTTGGGGAAGAATGAGTGAATAATGACCTATTAAGGTATTTAGGGGATTAATTTTGTGTTTAGATTGATTAGGACCATGTAAAAAGACCCAACTACCCCTAGGAAGTTTTAAAACATTGTCACTGAAAAACCCAATTTTTGGCCCTTGCCTAACGCGGTGGAATTACGTTGCCCCTTTGATTCTAAATTTTTGACTCAGTGCGAGGTGGTAGAATCATATTGGAACACTGGAAAATGATAATTTTGAATTGTGCCTGTGTCACAATGCACCAATATCACGATGGAGAACTGGAAAGTGACAATTTCCATTTGTCTTGGCTCCGCGACGCGCTGACGTTCTAGGTGGTACACTGTCTTACTAAAATGGCTCTAACTCTTCACCCGGGTATTAGATTTGGGTAAATTTTAGATCGTTGGAAAGATAATTAAATTTCCTAGGTAATGGAAGGCTTTGAATTGATAAATACAAAGTTTTCAAAATTTTATATGGGATTACTGATGTACTAAGACTTAAATTAAGTTAGGAAAATACGAGGTATTACAATATCTCCCCTTTGGGAAATTTTGTCCTTGAATGAGAGTAATTAAGCCAATAAACACTGATAGACTGAGTTTACATACTGAACATGCAATCGTAAAACCTGACTACATGACTGAACTACTGATAAACTGAGTTTCCATACTGAACATGCATATGTGATGCATGGAATACATGGCTGAAGCTATTGGTAATTTTAGTTTTCATACTGAACATGCATATCTGATGTATGGAATACATAATTGAAATGATTCATGAATGAATGACTGAATACTGATGAACCTGAGATCATTTACTGGACATGTATGAACAGGAACATGAGAACATTCTTGAGTCTAAAACAAGATATACATGAACTAAATGTCGTGAACTGAATTGATTTCTTGGATACATGTTATACGCATGAGATTGGAACTTGAGGGTCAACTTATGAGTACCCATTACTCTAAACTGGATTTGTTATGTGAAGAGGAATTTAAAGGTTTAGGAGACCATAGTGCATCTCCCCCTTGGGATATTAGGTAGCCTAAAGAATGCTGACTTGGCTGGGATGCTGAGGAAAGGTTGAGATGATGCACGGGGCACCTATGAAGTAAATCTTGACTGAATATCTGAGATCTGAAACTTAGGCATGATACATGAACAGACCTAAATTCACAACTACTAGGATGTTCCATTTTAGGTTACGACGACAAGATGGAAAGATGGGAAACCATCTGAATTTGTCCGCCTGACTGCTAAACTGAATTGCTAGCTTTACGGACTAACTCATACTGAAAAAATTATACTTAACTGGAGAATTTGTTTGACACTCTTCCTATAATGTTCTAATGATTTTAGGGGGTAAGGGATCTTTGCATGGTTTGAATAAGACATTAAATAAGAAACCACAACATGGCCAAAAATTCTATAATATGGGAACAAATAACCATAACTACTTGGGTCTAAGCTAAACTGAATTCTCCCACTAAGTTCAAGCTTACTCAATTATCCAGAATACATTTATCCACTTACACATCAATATAAAATTCACACCTATCTTCATAACTACAGCCCTATCTAAAACAAGAATGCAATAATCTTTCCTTAACATGAAACATTTACTTTCTCCTATCTAAGTAACTGCTCATCACTACATTATTTCATAAGAAGAGTTCACTGAAGGTTAAAATATGAGGACTTTAAGCATGAATGGACGCTATACTGAACTTGACACTTAACTTAGGCGTAAGGAATAGAATATCAACATCCTAGATTTTATCAAGAGGTTTAAACTGAGGATATACATGATGAAATCTAAATTTTACTGATCGTTTAGGAGTGTGGAAGGAGTCGTGGGAACTGAGCATACTATAAAGCATGTGTACATGAGTCATGAGCTACATGACCTAAGTTTGGAGTTTTTGTATTCATGGAACATGATTTATTATATTGGGTGAACTGGAACTACTCATACTAGGAACTGTAAGCATACCTGATTTTCGATAATGTGCCTGAATATGAGCTAGGATCATAGAGCTGACATGTAAGGCATGAGTACTGACATTACTGACATTACTACTAAAATCTGAAAGCCTGACTTGGTTACTTGTATTACCATCTCCCCCTTATCTTAAAACCATTATTTTAAAGTTTTGAATCACTTAATCAATAAATCTAAACTAAACTATCACCACTTTATTCTAGAGTCTGAGGGAGACACTGAGGAGGGCTCTGCTAATATTTTAGGTCTGACACTAAAATTTATGGCTATATAGGGGTTACAAAGTAAGTAAAGTCTCAGGATCTAACAAGGCATAACCATAAAGATGAAAAAGTCATAACGTACCCATAACTATATCAGGAGAAATTCCCTAATCATGGCGAGACTGGAGTGCATAAAATCTATTTGGACATTGCCCATTGGTGGCATTGGAAGCGGCACCCTGCTGGTTTGGGCGATCAAACTAAGCTGATAGATGATTATACTAACCCTGAGAAACTAACTGAGGAGAATCTCAGACTTTGTGGTCTGGCTTGCCATACCCAAAACAAGCATCACTACCAGCTCTATATACTCTTTTATGGTTCTTACCACATCCTTTGTAAAGCGGATTAATACAAACAATCTTCCCACAACCGTGTGACTTAGAGCCTAGTGCTTCATCTCGACTGACATTCTTAGACTTAGGCACTAGCACTTAGACTAAAAGTAGATCTGGTGCTGATAATCTCTGACAGAACTGGGAGCGGTTATTACCCCCTGATCTTGGCTGAGAATTATTGTTCTAGCCCTCTTATTCTTCCTACACTCCCCTCCCTTACTCTGTTGAGTGTAAGTCAAAAGGCTAGATAGGACAATAGTCTGTAAATTATTCTAAGAAACTACTAAATGAGATAAGGTAGCAAAAACAGATCTAAATTCAACGAGAGAGGCATGTTCATTCAAGAGATCTGCCTGAACAGGCAGAGGAGCTGACTGGTTTTTATTACTTTTTCTATTAGCTTCTCTAGAAGGCATATTTTGGAAAGACAAGGAAGAAATGAATTAGACTGAGAGTTTAACATGAGCTCATGCTCACTCTAATGACATGAATACTGAAAGAAGGAAAATTTTTCCTTAAATATCTCATAACCTGTTGTCCATAAGTGTGGTGCACTACACACCCATGCATAAGACTCTACGCGATGTGGCTTTCAGACTCCCTAGGACTCTGTTAAACCTTAGGCTTTGATACTAAGTTTGTAATGCCTCGAGTATGTATCCCGTATGTTACACGGTGCTTAAGACCCCGAAGGACCACAAGCTAACCCATGAATGATATTTGTTGTGAGCACTGAATAATAATATTGTAAAATGCAGAAAATAGGCTGAAATGCCATAAGGTTCAAATCTAAAATATTGATAAATAACAATATCTGATAAAATATCTAAATCTGAAATACCATCTGAACTAATCTAGTCTAAAAAGCCTCTAACTGAACTGTCTAAAAGTAGAGCTGATGGGACAAGCCCCTAACAAACTTCCACCAATGTAGTGCTGAAATTACTGTAATACTAAAATAAAAACAAATCATCGATAGATGAGGAATCACTACTAAAGCTGCTACTGCTGATTGGAACTGTCTAAGTATGGTCGGAAACCTGAGAATCCAAACCTATGATATGAGACATCATGGTGCAAAGAAAGAGTGTGCGCTAGTACGTGGAATGTACTGGTATGCTAGATAACGTATGGCTGAATGTAATGGTTCATATGCATGAACAATAAGTGACTAAATGATATAGAGTAACTAGACATAAGAGTACATGGATAATTTAAACTAATATTAATACTGAGAATGCAATACTGTGGATATATATATACTGTAACTGAGCTTTTCTTAAGCTAAGTAATGAGTTCTAATAAAAAGTTACTGATAATGTAAGATTTTTGATAACTACTTACTGATACTGATTGACTGTATCTGATACTTCTGATTCTGTAGAACTGAACTGAGTTCTATTCTAAAAACTGAAACTAAAATAGTAGGAGGTAATCATCTAACCGACATGTCCCAAATAAGATAAATTAACTAAGCTAGGTTCTAATCTGTAACCCTAATTAGAAGGGTGTTAGCACCAACCACGGATTCTACCAACTACTGTGGAGTTAGTTCTAACTAATAGGTGACCCCTGAGATCAATCCTAAACTAGTGGATCATTCCAGAGTATGTCAGTCCTATCTAATGAGTGACATCTCATAACCTACATAGGCTACGTAGTTCTGGAACTTAGGGATTACTTCTAGGGATAAAGTCCTAACTAACTGGTAAGCCCCTATTCCTAGGCTCACTCGATGCTCAATCCTACTCCCAACTGAAAGATACTAAACTAATTATACTGAACTAGACTGGACTGATGCTGAGTTTACTGTGTTTTTTGGAGTTCTATAACTGACTGAGTTCTACTAGGTTTTATAACTGACTGAGAGTACTACTGATCATAACATGACTGAAACTATTCCGTAACTGACACTAGTTCTAGGTAAACAACTAAATTTTTGGGTATTAAATACCTTCAGGACTCGATAGCATGAAAAGTAAAGCAAAGAAAAATCTTGAATAATATAATAACGTTTACTTGGTCATAATTCATTCATAAAGACATTTCATCAAACACTTGTAATGCATTAGCTTGTACATGAATGGGGAATACATATTAGCATGCTATAATGACATTATTTCATTATCATAGATAATTCATCAAACACATGGGAAGCATACTTGTTTTACTAAATTATAAACACTTAGGGTAAATATGGCTATAACAATCAACTTACAAATTGAAGGGTTTATCATGAATATCATGTAAATCAGCGCATATAATGACTTATTTCATGAAGGCTTGTAATCAAAACATGTACTAAGACCCAACAATAACACGAACATGAATTCACTTCAATTTAAACATGGAAGTTCATAATTCAACAATCTTGTAATTTGAAAATGGATTTGTGGACTCTATGGGTGAAAGGAACCCATAGATGAACACCTAACATACCTTAGAAGAGTCTTTCTTGAATGTTCTTGGAGTAATAATGGATTGATTGATGAAATCACCTTATTTTTTGTCATTTTGGTAGACTACAGCTCCCAAAAGTTAGTAAAAGCAACGTCAAGGAGTTATTAAGGCTTCATGGGGTGCCCCTAATTATTATTTCCAATAAAGATGGAAAGTATACTTCTAGATTTTGGTACAGGTTGCACGAGGAGTTGCGTGCAAAGCTCACCTTTTACATGACTTTTCATCCTCAAATTCATGGATAGTTAGAGAGAATGATTCAGGTTTTAGAGGATATGTTGAGTGCCTATGTTATTGACTTTAGAGGTAATTAGGACTAGCTTCTTCCATTGTGAGAGTTTTCATACAAAAATAACTACAACTCCAACTTAAACATGGTACCATTCGAGGCACTATATGAAAGAAAATTTTGGGCAACTTTTTGATGATTTGAGACTAAAGATGTTAAACCTTTGGGCATTGAGTTTGTGAAGAAGGCTTAAGAAAAAGTAAGATTTATTCAAACTAAGTTGTTAGATGGTCAAAGTAGAGAGAAAGAGTATGTAAACCATTAGGTAAGAAATATGGATTTCAAGGTTGGTGAACAAATATCGCTTAAGGTGTTTCCCATGAATGGAGTCAAGAGGTTTGGTTAGAGAATAAAGCTCAGCCCTTGGTATATTGGCCTTTTAAGATTCTTGATGATGTGGGTCTGTTATGTACCATTTAATATTATCTTTAGGATTGTTGGGATTTATCTGTATTCTCAAAAGGTATCGCGGGGATAGATATTATATTATTAAATAGGACTCGATTATATTATATAATGATTTGGCTTATGGGGAAGAGTCGGTGGAAATTATAAATTGACATAATTAGATGTTGACGAGAAAGGAAATTTCTTTGGTTAATATTTAATAAAAATGTCGTCCAATTAACAAAGCAACTTGGAAAACCTATAAGGACATGTAAGACAAGTACCCTCAATTTTTTGAGGATACAAGTACTCCCTTTTCCCCTTATTTTAGCTTGTTTTTACATTTCACATTTGATTGTTTGGGGATAAAATATAGGTATATTGGTATCTATTGTCATGGGCTTTTCTATAGTTTTTTTATAAATCTCTCATTTAAATTTACATGCTAAAATTGTTCTCATATTTAAAATTATAAATTTTAGGCTAGTATAGTTTTGGATGAACTCTGAGCAAGGTATGGTCTAGGAAAAATCAGTAATTAATTATGTAAGTGTGGTGGCATTCAACTTTACTTTTAGTTAACTAATAGGATAAGAATCTTTTAGGATTTTACAAAATTAAATTTGGGTTAGTAAAACTCCCAAAATTAATCTTAGCATAAAGGGTATTATTGAGGATATCTTGTAATTAAAGTGTGTTATTAATAAAGGGAGTTGTGGGGGAACTAGGCACTCTACCTTACTCATGTCACTATATCAATATATATGTCACTATAGCAATATACCCAAAATCAAAGAAAATCCCATTTTATCATCAAATCAAACTGGTTAACGACCGTTATAGCGACATGTGTCACTAAAGCGACATATGGCGCTATATCAACAAATATAGTTGTTTTATTTTTAAAATTCTCAAAAATAGTTAATTTTTTCAAAAACACATTTTGGGGCAAGGAAGAGGAGATTTTGGGCCAAACTCACCAATTATCCATTATTTGGCTTCATTAGGTAAGAGTTTTATTCCTATTAACTAGTAAATTAATAATCTAGCCTAAGAATTTCTAGTTTACGTAGTTTGGGGAAGGTTAAGGGTTTATTTATGTGATTTTCTGATGCAAGGTAGTAGTTTTATCATAAAATCAAGGGGTTTTGGTTAATGATCATTGCATGTTGTTTATTCACTAATTTATCTATGAAATTGGTGGTTTTAGGTGAATTATGGTAGAAAGGCCCTAGAACGGGGAGGAAATGATCATGAACTTAGCCTTAGGGGTTGAGTATGAGCTATAATCCCCATAATGGTTGGTAATTTCATTAATTATGTGTTCATATGAATTTCTATACTGAGATCAAGGAAAAATTAAACAAAAAGGCAAGGCTCAAGCTTAGTGAGTTGTGCAAGCTTGGATTAAGGTAGGTTATTGTATTATAGGTTAACACCAATTTATATTATATGTGCACATTAACTACATCTTAGTATGTCTTCTTAGTGTCTGTTGTTTGGTGTGGTTAATTAAAATGAATTTATCTTATTATATAATTAGACCTACCTTATTGTTAAATGGGGAATGTTTTTATATTTAGAACATTCTTATGGCTTATTGGTGGAATAAGGTTGGCCGAAATTTATGTCTGAGATTTAGGTACATTTGTGAAATTTGTCCCTTGCAGGTCATGACTAAAGGGTGCTTATCCTACCCATAAAGTGTATGTATGAGGTTAATGTGAGTTTGATGGTTCAATAAGTAAATCGGGTAATATATTTATATGTTTGATAATGTTTAAATTGTTGTGACTTCTTTTAACTTGGGTTTACTGAACATGACTTGGTTGTAAATGGATTGACTTGTTTCTTGTAATCCTAAGTTGCTTAATTGCTATTTGTTGTGTTAGTTGTAGGTTAGGATGAGCATGGATTAACTTATTGTACTATGTTTTGGTTAAATGTTCATATTCTCATCTTGGTTTGGCCAAATGACCCTATCAGTACACTGTTGTTTCTTGATTGCTAATACTATACATGCTCTTTCTTTTGTCAAATGCAGCATATATTTCAGCGGCTCCTGCAAGATCTCACTTGTGATTTTAGAATTTGATATGAAATTTTGGGGTGAGAAGCATATTTGGGCTACCATTAAATCTTTATTTTATGATACTATTTTTGTTAGAACTTATGCATCTCCCTTATTTATTTGGGACTTCTCCTTTCCTTGAAATCTTGGAAATTTTGACTATTTTCTTTTCTTTTGAAGTTGTTTTTGCACCCTTGACTTTCAAGGACCTTGCATTTTTTTCTTTGGAATATTAAAACTTGAATCTTATTTTGTAATCTAGACATCTTTAGTGCACTCAACAAGTAGGGCCAAAAGAGGGATAGAGTGTGTAAAAACTTAGAGGGTTATAGGTTAAGATGGGGTTGTCCAATGAAAAAGATTTAGGCTCGAAAGGGACATACTGAGGATTAATATCATTTGTCTGGTATTTAAAGGCACAAAGAGATTAAAGAAGGCTTAAATACCTTTCTCAAACCAGATATTACACAGAATCTTACCTTAAAAAACATTAGGGCCAAGTACCAGATCAATAGTGCAATGCAATTGAATTTAATCTAATAACTCACCATAGAATGAACATGAAACAATGAGGTTGGTATTATTTTTACCTTGAATGCATGTAAGAAACTTCTTTTGACTATCACCACGGTATGAAAGAGAGGTACCAAAAGAACCTAAGGTTCACGACAAAGTTTAGCCTCTCAATCATATCAATTATCGCTCATGCTTCTATTTATATTGGTATGAACCAATCCAAAAACATGATTCTAATAATTTTATTACTTTTTATAAATAAGGAATACCAAACTCATGAAAGGCTTCCTGTGTATCTCATCCCGTAGATTAAGAATTTAGTGAGTGTAGTTTTTGCAAATATGATGTATAATATAAGCACAAAAATAATGAATACAAATATATAGATAAACTCAAAGCAATGCCTCAT
This sequence comes from Capsicum annuum, assembly GCF_002878395.1. Lineage (NCBI taxonomy): Eukaryota > Viridiplantae > Streptophyta > Magnoliopsida > Solanales > Solanaceae > Capsicum > Capsicum annuum. Next base: position 59,477,113 of record NC_061121.1, on the reverse strand, counting down.
ATTGTTTGGTCTCAAGTGATGTCTTTATCTAAACAATATCTACTAATTATTTGTACAAACAACGTATTGTAATACCCCATATTTTTACTTAGCTTGAAATCATTCAAAGAATGTTAGAAACATTCTTTCAAAGATGAATCCACTTTTATACATGTGATATTTCTATGATTTTCACCTTTTATCATGTGGGAAATTAAATTAGCTTTCCAACAATACCAATTTCGTCCAAAAATGACATCGAAAGAGAAAGTTAGGGACGAAAAACAGAAGGTTGTCAAAATCACCTAGGTGCGACGGTGAGAGACGATCGACCATCGAGCTAGCGATAAACCGTTGCCTAAGCCGTCACAGTGGAGGCAGTGAGACTACCTTCTGCCTAAGAGTGATGGCTCAGACCAATGGACCATTCAGCTAGTGATAGACCATTGCACAAGCCATCGCAGGAGAGGTAGTGAACCCCTATTCTGATCAGGTGCGACGACCAGGACCAACGGACCATTGACCCAGCGACGGACCATCGCACCCATCGTGATCTAGTTCATCTAGTTATTTTAAAGTCATTTTTAAAAGGGTATTTGGGTCTTTTCCACTCATTTTAACCCCTAATTTTATTAGACCAAGGCTCATAAGTTCATTATCCATCTACAACATCAAATTAGGGTTTTCTCTCAAAGATAATACCCAAGAACAAGATCCAAATCATTCTTAAAAAAACTAAGAGATTTTAAGTTCTTCAAGTCTAAGAACTTCAACAAACTCACAACCCAGGTATGTCATGCGTTGATTCATGGGTCCCTTTCACCCATGAAGCCCAAGAATCTCTTTTCGAAATCCAATATTTGTGTATTTATGAATGTTCATGATTTAGATTGAATTGAAATTCATGTTCATAATGTTGTGGAGTTTTGATTCATGTTTGAAATTACATATTCCAATGATTGACCCTAGGATATGATGATTTGCATAATAATCATGACAAACCCTTAAATTTACAGGTGGATGGATGTATTCATGATTATTACATGTGTTGATGATTGTATAACCAAAGCATGCTTCCCATGTGTTTGATTAAATACCCATGTGAAGGAAAAGTGTCATACTAGTATGATAATATGAAATCTCCATTCATGTATAAGTTCATGCATGTTAAGTATTTGATGAAATATCTTAGTCAATGAATTAAGGATATATATGTAGCAATTGTGGTGCTTTAGCACTTGTACTTCATGAAATCCTTGTCTTATTATATTATGGATTGTCGATATTGGTCATGCATTCAAGAAAGTCATACTTTGTCAGTTTAATGCTATCGAGTCCTGGGGGTACTTGTACCCGATAATTAGCAGTGTACCTAGAGCTAGTGTCATATTTTCAAGATACTCTCAGTCGACTCATGTTCATAAAAATTTTGTTAGTCACGTGACTCAGGAAAACTCAATAAACTCAGTAATCTCAGAAATTTAGTAATCTTAGTAGCATTCCGTCAGCCTACGGAAATTTAGTTTACTCAGTCCAGTCAGTTAAGTGTCTATTCAGATAGGAGTAGAAATTAGCACCAAGCAAACCCAAGGATGGAAACACACCTATTATATGTGGGTGTGCTTCTAACAAGAAATCCTTGTATTCCAGAACTATGTAGTTAGCATAGTTTGAGACATTGTAGCCTGTTATATGAGGGTAGATGAGGTGTCTTAACCTGTTATATGAGGGTTCCCACCATTCTCACTAGAGTTACCTGTTATATGTGGTTTACTCACAGATTGTCTTTACTAGTGGTGCGATATTGACACCCTTCTAATTGTGGTTACAGATTGGACCCCAACTCTACAATAATGCATTATTTAGGACATGTCGATTAGATGAATACTCCCCACAGTTTCTTTACAGAATTAAGACTGTCAGATACAGTCAACTCAAAATAGTACAAAATTCACCTAGTTCTATTAGAACCTAGACTGTCAGTTACAGTCATTCAATCTCAATAATAAAACTCATATAGTTCTATAGGATTCAGGACTGTCAGATATAGTCAACTCAGAATAATATAAAACTCAACTAGTTCCATCAGAACCTAGACTGTCTGATATAGTCATTCAGTTTCAATAGTTGAACTCAGATAGTTCTATAGGATTCATGACTGTCAAATACAGTTAACTCAAAATAGTAAAAAACTTAGCTAGTTTCATCAGGACCTAGACTGTCAGATACAATTGTTCAGTATCAATTATTTCAGTTATACAGATATTAGTATCTCATGTTATCAGTACTCAAACTCAGTAATCATGTTATCACGAACTCAGTTATAGTTATTATGTAGTCATGCATATATTCTAACATTTATGTTATGTAGTTAGTTAGTATAGTTCATGCATGTGAACCTTTTTTCATTCAACCTACCTTACATCCATACCAGTACATTCAAACATACTGACGCATTTGCACTATGGTGTTTTATACCATAGGTTCAAAAGCATGAGCTCCAAAGCATCAGTAGTTTTCCAGTCTCAGCAGTTAGAGTTAGCAGTGAGTCCTTATCCTTCGAGAATATGACCATTACTTATTATCTCATTAATTAATTTATTTCAGTAGTTGGAGTTAGTTGGGCACATATCCCATCAACTCCTTATTCAGACAGATCAGTCAGTTAGAGGCTTTTTAGACTATCATATTCAGATAGTTTATTTCATATTTTGTTTTGGTATTGTGATACCATATCATTCAGAGATCATTTTATCAGTTTTGAACCTTATGGCCTTATAGTCTTTATTTCTGCATTTATACGGTAGCATTCCGAGTACCAGATTTGGGGCATTACAAACTTGGTATCAGAGCCTAAGGTTCAATAGAGTCCTAGGAAGTCTGAAAGCCACATCTAGTAGAGTCTTGTACATGGGTGTATTGTGCGCCACATTTATGTGCAGGAGGCTATAAGATGTTTTTGAAACAGCTTCCCTTATTTCAGTATTTATGTCGTGCCCGTGAGCATAATCTCAAGTCAATCTCTCAGTCTAATCCATTTCTCTTTTTTTCTATAGAACATTCCTCCTAAAAAAAGAAATGGGAATCAGCTAGCCCCTCAGCCCAAAGATCCTTTGGGCGAATATGTCTCTCATGCAGAGTTAAGAGTTGCATTCACTACTCTTGCTTAGTTAGTTGCTGCTCAGAATGAACGGCCAGCTGTCGTTCCAGCCAACTTAGTGGCCAATTCAGCTGCAGTCAGAATTCGGGACTTCACCCAAATAAATTCTTCATTCTTTTTTGGGTCTAAGTCAGACGAGGACCCTTAGTAATTTCTTGATTAAGTTTAGAAGGTTATGAATATCATGGGGGTTACTTTTAGTAAAAGTGCGGAGCAAGCTGCATATCAGTTGAAAGATCTTTCTCATACTTGGTACAAATGGTAGAAGTCAGAGAAGGCTGTAGATGTATGGCCTATTGAGTGTGTGGAGTTTCCTACTGCATTTTTAGATAGATTCTTTACTCTAGAGCTGAGAAAAGCTAAAGTCTTAGAATTTATTAACCTCAGGCAACGCAACATGATGGTGAAAGAGTATTCTCTTAAGTTTACTCAATTAGCCAGATATGTTCCTCATGTGGTTGCAGATAGCAGGGCTAAGATGAGTAAGTTTGTTTCTAGGGTAAATGATAGTGTAGTCAATGAGTGCAGGTCCGCGATGTTAAATAGTGACTTGAACATAGCTAGGCTTAAGACCTATGCTCAGCCGATAGAAGAGCCAAAGATTAAGATGAGGAAAAAGCAGAATAAGAGAGCAAGGACAGGTAGTTTCAACTTTGCTCAGCCCAAATCAGAAGGAGAAAATCGTTCTCAGTTTTTTCCTAAGTCACCAGTTCCAGCTCCTTCTTCAGCCAGTGCTCCTGCACCTAAGTTTAGGGATGGTAACAGAGATAAAGCACTAGGCTCTAAGTCTTAGGATAGTTTTAGCAGTGGTTGCCTATATCCTCTTTTCCAGACTTATGGCAAGCACCAATAGGGTATTTGTAGAGCTGGTAGTGGTATTTGTTTTGGATGTGGCAATCCAGTCCACAAAGTTAGAGACTATTCTCTGCTAGGTTCTCAAAGTCAGCAGAACCATTCCTCATCCCAGTTCGGTCTCCCAAACCAGCAGGGTGCCACCTCCAGTGCTACTAGTGGGTAATTTCCAAATAGAATCTATGCTCTTTAGTCCCAGCAAGATTAGGGAAATTCTCCTGATATGGTTATTGATAGGTTACAGATCTGCAATATGCATGTTAATGCTTTGCTAGATCCAGGAGCTTCTTTGTATTTTGTTACTCCCTATATAGCAGTTGATTTTGGAGATAGTCCCAAAATTATAGTAGAGCCCTTTCCAGTCTCTACCCCAATGGGTAAAACTATCATAGCCCGATGGGTATACAAGAACTATCCGGTTATGGTATCTCAGAAAGTCACCTCAGAAGACTTATTCAAATTATAGATAACTAATTTTGATTTCATTCTCAGCATGGATAGACTTTATTCCTACTATGCGATAGTCAACTGCAGAAATAGAATAGTCTAGTTTTATTTTCCGAATGAACCTATCCTAGAGAGGTGGGGTAGCACTTCATCTTTTAGAGGTCAGCTTGTTTCCTACCTTTGGGCAAGGAAAAAGATATCTAAAGGATGTGTCTATCATCTTGTTTGAGTTAAGGACACTAGTTTTGAAACTCCCAGTCTTGAATCAGTCCCAGTCGTGAATAAATATTCAGATGTATTTTCCAAAGATCTTCCAAGAATTCCTCTCGAAAGGGAAATAGACTTTGGAATTAATCTTCTTCCAGATACTCAGCCTATATCTATTCCGCCATACAAAATGGCACCAACAGAACTAAGAGAATTAAAGGATCAGTTAAAGGATCTCTTAGATAAGAGATTCATCAGGCCCAGTGTGTCCCCAAGGAGCGCACCAGTCTTATTTGTGCACAAGAAAGACATTTCTCTCAAAAAGTGTATAGAATACTATCTGCTCAACAAAGTCATGGTCAAGAACAAGTATCCTCTTCCCAGAATCAATGACTTATTTAACCACCTTCAGGGTGCCAGCTATTTTTCTAAGATAGACCTCAGATCAGGCTATCATTAGCTTAGAGTTTGAGAATGTAATATTCTAAAAATAACCTTTTATTCTTGGTATGGTCACTTTGAATTCTTAGTTATGTCCTTTGGTCTTACCAATGCCCTAGAAGCTTTCATGGACCTGATAAACCGGGTGTTTAAGCAGTACATGGATATGTTCATCATATTCTTCATAGATGACATTCTGGTTTATTCCCATAGTAAGCGTGATCATGCAGACCATCTCAAAATTATTCTTTAGACTCTCAAAGATTAACAAATGTTCACCAAATTCAGTAAGTGAAAATTTTGACTAAGGTCAATAGCATTCCTTCATCATATCATTTCTGGTGATGGCATTAGGGTTGATCCTCAAAAGACTAAAATAGTAAGACCTATCTCTCCATAAGGTATTAGGAGTTTCTTAGGTTTGGCTGACTAGTACTGACAGTTTGTTGAGAGATTTTCTTCAATTGCATTCCCTATGTCCAAATTGTCTCAGAAAAAAGTCAAGTTTGAATGGTTAGATCCTGCAAGAAGAGTCATCAGGAGTTGAAGACTCAACTCACCTCAACTCCAGTTTTAGCTCTTCTAGAATATCTAGATAGGTTCGTAGTGTATTGTGATGCATCCAGAGTAGGTTTGGGTTGTGTCCTCATGTAGTATGGTAAGGTCATAGCCTATGCCTCTAGGAAGCTTAAACCCCATGAGAATAATTATCTGACTCATGATCTTGAGTTAGCAGCCATAGTATTTGCCTTGAAGATTTGGAGGGATTATCTATACAGATTTCATGTATATGTATTCACAGATCATTAGAGCCTTCAGTATGTCTTTTCTTAGAAATATCTCAATCTTTTCCAGAGAAGGTGGTTTGAGCTCTTAAAAGAGTACGACATGAGTGTCTTTTATCATAGGGGCAAGGCCAATATAGTGGTCGACGCTCTCAGTAGACTGTCTATGGGTAGTAATTTTTATGTTGATGACATTAAGAAGAAGTTATCTTGGAAAATCCATCAGCTTGCCAGACTAGGCGTTCACTTAGTCGATTTAGAGGAGGGTGACATATGGGTTCAGAGTAGTTCAGAATCATCTCTAGTTTCGGAGGTAAAAGAAAAACAAGATAGAGATCCCAGTCTAGTCAAGTTAAAAGAGTCAATCAAGGATCATAAAGTAGAGGTTTTCCCCCAAGGAGGAGATGGCATATGGCATTGTTAGGGTCGTCTGTGTGTTCTAAGTGTAGATGACTTAAGGCAGTAAAATCTTGTAGAAGCACATAATGCGTGCTACTATATTCATCCAGGGGTGACAGAGATGTACCACGACTTATGGGAAATCTATTAGTGGAGTGGGATGAAGAGAGATGTTACATAGTTTATGGATAAGTGCTCTACATATCATTAGGTTAAGATAAAGCATCAAAAGCCTAGTGGGTCCATACAGGAGTTCAGTATTCCTACTTGGAAGTGGGAAGAAGTGAACATAGACTTCATGATGGGTTTGCCTCGTTCTCGTTACCAGCATGATTCAGTTTGGTCATTGTAGATAGGATGACCAAATTAGCTTATTTTTTTCCAGTCCATACCTCTTATTCAGCCAAGGATTATGCTAAACTCTACATCAGAGAGTTGGTTAGATTGCACAGTGTTCTGTTATCTATTATCTCAGACAGAGGTACCCAGTTCATCCCTTATTTCTGGAAAGCATTCCAAAAGGGTCTTGGTACCCAATTTCATCTAATTATAGCCTTTCATCCTCAGATATATGGTCAAGCAAAAAGGACCATTCAGACTTTAAAAGATATTCTAAGGGTGTGTGCTATTGATTTCAAAGGTAGTTCGGATGACCATTTGCCTTTTATTGAGTTTGCATACAACAATAGCTATTATTGCAGTATTTGGATGGCTTTATTCAAAGTTTTCTATGGTAGGAGATAAAGATCTCTAATTGGTTAGTTCAAAGTTAGTGAGGCCTCAGTCAAAGGTCCTGACTTAGTAGTCGATGCCTTAGAGAAAGTCCAATTGATAAGAGAAACTCTGGGCTGCTTATAGCCGACAGTAGTCTTATGCAGATGTACATAGAAAGGATCTCAAATTTGAGATTTGTGATTATGTCTATCTAAAGATCTCTCACATGAAGGGAGTGAAGAGATTCAGTAAGAAAGGAAATCTCAGTCCCCACTATATTGGTCTCTTCAAAATTCTCAGTCATTTAGGCAAGGTAGCTTATAAGCTCGAATTGCCTTCAGATCTAGACTTAGTTGATCCAGTCTTCCATGTCTCTTTGCTTAAGAAATGCATAGGTGAATCAGTAGTTGTAGTACTTATTCAGAGCATAGATGTTCAGAACAGCCTCTCTTATGAAGAGATTCCAATCAAAATTCTTGACTACCAGACTCGTAGACAAAGGAACAACAAAGTCCCTCTAATCAAAGTTCTTTGGTCGAATTAGTCCGTTAAGGGAGCTACTAGGGAGGCAGAAGCTGTAGACCAAGTATCCTTACCTCTTCTCTGCAAACTCAGATTTAGCTCAAGGTAATAGTTCTCCTTAAGGTTTTTAGTTTCATGTTCAGATTTCACTGACAAGTTTGGTATACAGTTCATGTTCAGAATTTCACTATAAAATTTGTATTAAGTACCATTGCATAGTTTGTCATGCATTCATGTGTTAGTTAAATCATGTATTTATGCATTAGATATGCATGTTTAGTTTGATGAGAAACCCATCTTATCAGTAATTCATTCATGCAGTCATAAATCAGTTACTGATGCATCAGATATGCATGTTTAGTACGATATATATTTAGGTATCAGTCAAGTCAGTCATGAGATCATGTTCCAGTTGTTCATATTCAGTTTCTAAGTTAGATTATCTTCTCCCCTCTCACTCAGTCTCATTTGGGATGAATGTTCTTAAGGGAGAGATATTATAATACCCATACTTATACTTAGCTTGAAATAGTTCCAAGAATGTTAGAAACTTGATTTACAAGATAAATCCACTTTTATACATGTTATATTTCTAAGATTTTAAATTTTTATCATGTGGGAAATTAAATTAGCTTTCCAATAATACCAATTTCATCCAAATCTAACATCGGAAGAGAAAGTTATGGCCAAAAAATAAAAGGCAGTCAAAACTGCCCAGGTATGATGGTGAGAGCTGATGGACTGTCGAGCTTACGATGGACCATTGCCCAAGCCGTCGCAGCGGAGGCAGTGAGACTACCTTCTGCCAAAGAGCGATGACTCAGGCTAATGAACCATCAAGCTAGCGATGGACCATCGCACAATCCATCTCAGGAGAGGCAGTGAACCACTATTTTGCCTAGGTATGGTGGCTTAGACCGATGGACCATCGATCCAGTAACGAATCATCGTACCCAACATCGCATAGTTTATTCAGTTATTTTAAAGTCATTTTTAAAAAGGGTATTCGGGTATTTTTCACCCATTTTAACCCCTAATTATATCAAACCAAAGCTCATAAGTTCATTATCCATATATAACATTAAATTAGAGTTTTCTCTCAAAGATAATCCCCAAGAACAAGATCCAAACCATTCTTCAAGAAACTAAGAGATTCTAAGTTCTTCAAGTCCAAGAACTTCAAGAAACTCATAACCCAGGTATGTCATGTGTTGATTCATGGGTCCCTTTCACCCATGAAGCCCAAGAATCTCTTTTCAAAATCCAAGATTTGTGTATTTATCAATTTTCATGATTTAAATTTAATTGAAATTTATGTTCATGATGTTGTCGGGTTTTGATTCATGTATGAAATTACATATTCCAATGATTGATCCTAGGATGTGATGATTTGCATAATAATCATGATAAACCCTTAAATTTACACGTTGACAGATGTATCCATGATTATTAAATGTGTTGATGATTGTATAACCAAAGCATGCTTCCCATTTGTTTGATTAAATGCCTATGTTAAGAAAAATTATCATACTAGCATGATAATATGAAATCCCCATTCATGTACAAGTTCATGCGTGTTAAGTTTTTGATGAAATGTCTTAGTGAATGAATTAAGGATATATGTGTAGCCATTAAGGTGCTTTAGCACTTGTACTTCAGGAAATCCCCATCTTATTATATTATGGATTGTCGATGTTGGTCCAATATTCAAGAAAGTCATTCTTTGTCAGTTTCATGCTATCAAATCCTAGGGGTACTTGTATCCGACAATTAGCTGTGTGCCTAGAGCCAGTGTCATGTTTTCAAGATACTCTCAGTCGAGCCATGTTCATAGAAATTCAGCCAGTCATGTGACTCAAGAAAACTCCGTAAACTCAGTAATCTCAAAAATCTCAGAAAGTTAGTAATCTCAGTAGCATTCCATCAGTATACAGAAATTTAGTTAACTCAGTCCATTCAGTTCAGTTAATTATGTTCAGTGTCTATTCAAATAGGAGTAGAAATTAGTATCGAGTAAACCCAAGGATAGGAACCCACTTGTTATATAAAGGTGTGATTCTTAGAAGAAATCTTTGCATTCCAGAACTACGTGGCCAGCATAGGTTGAGACATCGTAGCCTATTATATAAGGGTAGATAAGGTGGCATAACCTGTTATATAAGGGTTCCTACTATTCTTACTAGAGTTACCTGTTATATAAGGGTTACTCACAGATTATCCTTACAAGTGGCACGGTATTGACACCCTTCTAATTAAGGTTACAGGTTAGATCCCAACTCAGCTATAATGCATTCTTTGGGGCATGTTGGTTAGATGACTACTTCCCACAGTTTCAGTACAGAATCAAGACTATCAGATATAGTTAATTTGGAATAGTATGGAACTCAGCTAGTTCTATCAAAACCTAGACTGTTTAATATAGTCATTCAGTCTTTGTAATAGAACTCAGATAGTTCTACAGGATTTAAGACTGTCAGATACAGTCAACTCAGAATAATATAAAACTCAACTAGTTCCATCAAAGCCTAGACTGCCAGATATAGTTGCTCAGTATCAGTTATTTCAGTTATATAGATATCTTTATCTTATGTTATTAGTACTCAAACTCATTAATCATGTTATCACAAACTCAGTTATAGTTATTATATAGTTATACATGTATTCTCACGTTCATGTTATGCATTCAGTTAGAGTAGTTCATGCATGTGAACCCTTTTGCATTCAGCCTACCTCACATGCATACCAGTACATTCAAACGTACTGACGCATTTGCACTATGGTGTTTTATACCATAGGTTCAGAAGCACTAGCTCTAGAGCATCAGTAGCATTCCTGTCTCAGCAATCAAAGTAGCAGTGAGTCCTCATCCTTCAAGGACATGACCATTACTTTATTATATTATTAATTAGTTTATTTCAGTAGGTTGAGTTAGTTGAGGACATATCCCATCAACTCTTTATTTAGATAGTTCAGTCAGTTAGAGGCTTTTTAGACTATCATGTTTAGACAGTTTATTTTAGATTTTGTTTTGGTATTGTGATACCATATCATTCATAGATTATTTTATCAGTTTTGAACCTTATGACCTTATAGCCTTTATTTCTGCATTAATACGGTATATTATGCAGTGTTCAGGTACAGATATCAGTCATGGATTAGCTTATGGTCCTTCGAGGTCATGAGCATCGTGTAGCATTTCTAGTACCAGATTTGGGACGTTACACATATTGTGGCCTCCTTAGTTATTTTCAAGGGCATTTGTTGTTGTATTATCAACCAGGATGTTTTTAAGGATTGTAAGGTTTCCCAACTATCTATTAAAGTATTATTTTGACTGTCCTTAATTATTGGTAAGGATAGTTTTGCTACAAAGATATTAGAAAAGGGTAAAAACATGGAAGTCATGAAAATTATAATAAAAATGAAAAAATATTATATGGATTGTCAAAGACTCCATTGATTGTGTAACAACCTTGATTGTAAATTTTTCTATTTGTGTTTTGTCCATTTAATGCTTTTTGTTGTTTTTAAATTCTATTTATAAGTTATGTCGATGGTAGGCATGATCCCCGATACATTCGAGAGTGACTTGAGAGAGTTTGAGTTCATTTGAGGCTTTAAAGCCATTAGTTTGAATTCAGTCAAAATTTTGGGTTTTAGGCGCTCGATGGCTATTTAAATAGTTCCATTAGATCTTCAGCATCAATTTTGTGTTAGTATCATGGGTAGTTCATCCCTAGAACCTTTATTTTGCATTTTGATGCTTATTCAAAAACTTGCTAAATTAAGCTTTGAGGGTCCCGGGGGATAATATGTTATAAATGACCTCTTTTCAAAAAATTCAATATTATCATTGAGTCTGAAACATCAAAAATAGCCTAGCAGCATATATGGTTTTATTTTTTTGGGTCCCATATGACTCTGGATGGTTCATTCAAAAACTTTGAAGATAAAATTTCAGCTAGTGCAACAGCTAATATTTGGTGCATCAAGCCTTCATTGCAATAACGTGGCCACATGTTGCATATGTGGTCCTTCATGAAAATCTTCATCATGATCGCGTGGAGGGTTGACCTTGATTTAGATAGTTATATCAATTGCTCGGGTCTAGTTGACTCACTGTATTCTCAAGTCCTAGCTACCAGAACACGATGATCAGTTTAAGTGTTGGTTAATGTTGATGAATGTGATTATCAGGTGCAGTCTGTGTTGTGAGGTACTATTAACAAAGCAGTATAAATATGTTATTTTCATGAATTTCTTCCATTTTTAAACCACGAAGCTTTGGGAAAGGGTGATTCTTAGGGTTTTCTCCATTATTTTTGCTTGGGTAAGCTCCAAACTAATCTTCCGATTAAATTATATTGCTTATATCTTCAAAAACACTTTGTTTTGTTGGTTTAAAAATAGAATTTTTGGGTTTTTGTTGGTATAGAGTTAAATTGATTTTATTATTCGAGCCTCATTTTAACTCATTTTCGCTTGGGTTTTTCATATATAGACTATTTTTGATTTTGGAATCATGTTTCTAAAATTAAATGATGGAACTACCCTTTTTATTTTTGAACCAATTTTTAAAACTAATTTTTGGACCCGATCCGGATATAGATAATATGAGTATCATTAGCTTCCTTTAGAGAAGTAAATGATATTTTTGATAGTTTTTGCTCGTAATGAGACCACTAGAAAGGAAAAGGCTCAGCGTTTATGGTTCTA